>NW_027331954.1:2215060-2424283 GCF_048418815.1 Hemitrygon akajei
CAATGTGTTGTACAGCTGCAACATAACGACTCAACTCCTGTGCTCAGTGATCTGATTGTGAAGGCTACTGTGATAAGAGGCGATCTGCCCGTGACGCTGTCCTGGCATCATCTCTCTGTAGCCCCCACGTCACTTTTCAAATACTGCACACTAAATTCCACCTATTCAAAATCTGCTTTTTTCCTGTTGTATCTTTCCTCAAAGACCACCCCATACTTGCCTGTATTAAATTGCATTTGCCATTTGTCAACCCATTTTTCAGCCAGTCAACATCAAGCTATAAGCTTCGATAGAGTTCCTGCCTGTAAAAACGCTCCCAACTCCAGAGTTCATCCTTAATTCTACTGATTGTGTTTTCTTCATCGTCATCTAAATCATTAAAATACATGATAACTAACAATAGACCCAGCATTAATCTTGCAATACCCTTGTCACAGTCAATCAAACATCCACTCTCTGCTAATCCAGAAACGAGCGTTCATCAATCTGTCCACAAACCACAGTTAAAGTCCATGTCCAGCGCGTAACCTATTATGATTAAAGATCCCTGGAATATTGTTGTCGATCTCTTTTATATGCTTAGAAGGACGTACATGTAGCGTGTTTTATTTTGACACATGTCATCAATTGTTATTTGTGACTTTCGAAATGACTAGAACCACAGAATGAAATAAATGATGCTATCTCCCCGTTCAAGAAGTGTACTCCATTTCACCTGCCGAGCTAAAGTCCCGCCCCCAGTGTCACAGGTGGATGTGCTCGGCTGAATGTGAAAAAATAAAGATGGTTGACGTTGATTGTCGATGTTAATTGCTCAAGATGGTAGCCTATGTTAGAAACAAAACTGATATGAAAATATTCCACTTCAGAATCTGAAGCCACGTGTCTTGGAAATCAAATTGGCAAAGTTGATATTATATTCGGCTTTAACTTGAAGCATCCTTGAGAAGACAAATTTATGGCACAGTGGCAGTGTGAGAAAAAAAAATCTTTAATGTCAGTGTCTGTGTGGCTGGTTGTCCCTGATGTGACTGGCATGGTAACGACACTAATTGCCTCAGTGGAATTACTCTCAATTGCTTAGAAATGTATAAAACCGATCGTGGATCCATATGAACAGTTAGCGTACATAAGAATGCTGCTTCTGCCCGAATATGGGATATCCAGCGATTTACTACATCTCGGCCATTTTCCATCCTGTAATTGTAGCGATTGGTGTCCCTGGTAAGATATTGGATCTGATCACAATATGTGGAGCCAACGTCTTGCTTTTGTTCCTCTGCACAGCTCGGACATTCCGCCAACACAAATTCTACCCTCGTCTGATTTTTTTTCTCCCTACAATGGAGGGTTCAATCGTCTGATAGCTTTGTTTTCATCTTCCATATTTTATTCCATGTGATATTTTTTCCTGTCAATTACGTTGGTGCCGATATTGACACTGTATCAGAATTTCACCTTGATCGGACTTCTGAATCGATTCTGGTTATGGTTTCCAGGTTTAAGTCTTTGTTAATACAGATATTTCGACTTTCCAAAAAACATGATAGTTTTTTTTGTAATGACCGGCCAGTCTATTTTCGAGACGCAGGTCTGTCCTTCAATATGTCAGGTAAATAAAACGTGTGCTTTCTATCTCATTGATTCCACTTTGTTCCCACTACATATAATCTCTTCAGATGTTTCACCTCAAATAATGGGAATGCTGTTGTTTCTGGAGCGATTGATTGTTCACGTGTGTCGTGGAAATCAGCTCTGAACTGTCGGAATGTCGCCAGCCCACTGTCTCTCCAGTCCATTATAGTCCACTCGCTGTAGTGCCCCGACGGAGCCCAGACATACTGGATTCCTGCTCCCCACTTCCCACAAGATTTATACCCTGAATAGCATCGAAAAAATATTGGGAATTCAAACAGTTGCAGCTAACGATGTTTCTGTTTTTTTTCACCTCTCCCTCCACATTTCTTGTAGTTAATTTAGCCGCGATTGTGATCCTATCTCGGGGAAAATGCGGACTCTCCAAATGCATCACCCGGTACCTGGTTGGAATGGCAACAGCGGATCTGATGGTGGTTATACTTGTTGCTTTAGTGCAACATACCAACAATATCTACATGTATTCCAGATCCCTGCTCATCACTCCTGTATGCGCTCTGACATTCATCTTTGTTATTGCAACAATTGAATGTTCTGTTTGGTTTACAGTCAGTTTTACCTTCGATCGTTTCATCGCAATATGTTGTCGAAAACTGCAGGAAAGATACTGCACTGAGAGAACAGCTACAGTGATTATGGTGACGGTGGTTATAGTGAGCTGTGGGAGAGGTGTTCCGTTTTACTTTGCCATTGAACCTCACGTCATTATTGATAACATACCGTGGCGTTGCGCCTTCACACGCGAATACGCTACTTCACCCCTGTGGAAAATATACGAAATACTGGATAACATTTTAACACCGTTGCTACCGATCGGTTTAATTCTAGCGTTCAATGGGTTAACAGTAAGACATATTATTGCCGCAAATAGAGTTCGTAGAGGGCTTCGGAAAAACAGTGATAATCTGAACGATACCGAAGTGGAACAGCGCAGAAAATCGATGATTTTTTTGTTTGCTATATCGGCTAATTTCATATTATTGTGGATACCCTTAGTAGTTCGTTCCCTGAAATGGCAACGGCAAAACTATTTTTATCAGGACAAATATTTGAGTTCTCCTGTATAGATACTACAGCAATTTGGGTTCATGTTGCAATTACTCAGTGTGTGCACCAATACTTGTATCTATACACTGGCACTGAAGAAATTCAGAAACGAGCTAAAGAATGGAATGAAGTATGTATTTACATTGAATGGCCATCTGTGCAGATAACTCCCATGTCCGATTGCAATTCAGCACAGTCTCCGAATAAAACTGGTTTGGCAAATATGTCATAAATTGAAACAATCGTGTGCCTGACCACCCTTCAGTCGCAAAATCCATGGAGGATTGCACACTTCAGACAGTTAAGGTAGGCGATTGGGCAATGATTGTTACATTGGTTGACAATCACAAGGGCAGGAATGACTTGTGGACATTCCCGGGTCCAGATGTTTCAAAATGGACAGAGTCGATTAAAAGAGGGTAAAGGGAGTGCCATTGAAAATGAGAGCGAGCATGATAATAACACGGCAGCCGAAAGCGAATAACCCGTGGAGAGTTTGTCTATCGATAGAGTGTGAGTAGAACTCAGAGCAGAAAGCGAGCAATCAGTAGTTTGGACAGACCACAGACCCCACACCCTACCACAAAAACAATATACGTAGACCAGGAGAAATTTTTCTGGAGATAGATTTTGTACAGGTGCACGGTATTGTCTGTGGGAACTGAAACATCACTAAAATTCATTGAAATTTCCTCGCGTTAAAAGTTTTAGATATGACGGAATTTATGAGCTGCGTCCAGTAAGGAGTGCTGACAGAATGAGCGGACATGCGGACTGGAGAAAAGTCCATTCAATATCACGTGCCATAAAATTAAACGGATCAGGTGACAGATCTTTTTGCAGGTCAACTATTCGAGATTTACTATAACCTTACACCACAATAGAGGCAGACACTGTGGAATGTATTTAATTGCTGCTGTTGGGTAGGAACCTGCGAGCCGAATTTGCGCAACAGTTAATTCTTAATGTATCACATGCATTGATAGATAGATAGATAGATAGATAGATAGATAGATAGATAGATAGATAGATAGATAGATAGATAGATAGATAGATAGATAGATAGATAGATAGATAGATAGATAGATACTTTATTCATCCCCATGGAGAAATTCAACTTTTTTTCCAATGTCCCATACACTTGTTGTAGCAAAACTAATTACATACAATACTTAACTCAGTAAAAAATATGATATGCATCTAAATCACTATCTCAAAAAGCATTAATAATAGCTTTTAAAAAGTTCTTAAGTCCTGGCGGTTGAATTGTAAAGCCTAATGGCATTGGGGAGTATTGACCTCTTCATCCTGTCTGAGGAGCATTACATCGATAGTAACCTGTCGCTGAAACTGCTTATCTGTCTCTGGATGGCGCTATGTAGAGGATGTTCAGAGTTTTCCATAATTGACCGTAGCCTACTCAGCGCCCTTTGCTCAGCTACCGATGTTAAACTCTCCAGTACTTTGCCCACGACAGAGCCCGCCTTCCTTACCAGCTTATTAAGACGTGAGGCGTCCCTCTTCTTAATGCTTCCTCCCCAACACGCCACCACAAAGAAGAGGGCGCTCTCCACAACTGACCTATAGAACATCTTCAGCATCTCACTACAGACATTGAATGACGCCAACCTTCTAAGGAAGTACAGTCGAATCTGTGCCTTCCTGCACAAGGCATCTGTGTTGGCAGTCCAGTCTAGCTTCTCATCTAACTGTATTCCCAGATACTTGTAGGTCTTAACCTGCTTCACACATTCTCCATTAATGATCACTGGCTCCATATGAGGCCTAGATCTCCTAAAGTCCACGACCATCTCCTTGGTCTTGGTGATATTGAGACGCAGGTAGTTTGAGTTGCACCATATCACAAAGTCCTGTATCAGTTTCCTATACTCCTCCTCCTGTTGTTCAGTGTTCAGTGTGGGCTTGTCTCATTGAGGCGCGTACCGGAAGGTCGTGTAAAGTAACCCTAGTTGACAAGAGATATAGAACACCTCGTCAAGAAGAAGAAAGAAAGATAATTAAGGTTCAAGAAGAAAGGATAAATCAGAGCCATGGAAAATGACAAGATAGCCAAGACGGAAATTAAAAATCAACTTAATAGGAGACATAAGAAATCCTTGGAGAGTCGCATTCAGGTACATGAAGAACAGGTGGGTGACAATAAAGAGGGTGGGCAGATGAGAGTTGAAATAATAAGCATGGTCTGAAATGCAAGGAGACAGTGAATGTCCTTAATGATCTTTTGCTTCACCAGTGAGCGGGACCTTGAAGAATGTAGATACAGCGTAAAAAGGAAGATATACAGGGACATACCGATGATAATAATTATGCCTTGTAAACTTGTAAAGCATTAAAATAAATCATTCCCCGTTGCAAGAAGGGATATACTTTGCATAAAGTGAGGAAATATATTGCTGCACTTGTGGACATGATAATTTCGTCTTTATTGGCTACAGAAGTAGTGCCGGATGGTTAGAGGATAGAAAATAATGTTTTCTTTGTTCAGAAAATTTAATAGAGATAATCTTGAGATTTACAGGCCAGCATGTCTTAAGTCAGGAATGGGGAGTCGCATTCCTGGGGATGGAATTTATGAGAATCTGTAGAAACGTTTTCTGGTTGGGCATAGGCCGCATGGTTTTGTGAGGTCAGGTCGTCCCTTAGGAGGATGTTTCAATTGTTTGAAAAGGTGAAAACAGTCTATAATGGGTATATTAATTTTGTAAAGTGTTTGACCGGGTTATGCATGGTAGGCACATTCACAGGGTCAGTCGGCATTCTATCTCGGGAAACCTGCTTGCGTGGACTCAGAATTGGCTTACTAACAGAGGCGGATTAGGGAGTAGATGGAGAAAATTTTGCCTGAAGGACAGTTGTGTTCCGCAAGGAAGGTATAAACTTTAGTACAGTTTACGACTGTTTCTCCAGTCTGTTTTTATAGTGTTCTGATAGACAGAGTTTAATTTGTCAATCCTGCAACACTTAGATAATTTATTGAATTATGCAGCCCTAGTAAGTAAAATGCTGAATTTCAGAATGGAACTGCACGCTATGCAATCTGAATTCCCTTCTGCATATTACAGGGCAGATGCTACAATAACTTCGAAACAATCTTTTCCAATGCAAATCTCAAAGTGCACATTTTAAAGTTACCAGCAGCATATACTGGTGCTCTCCAAATGAACCAACCTCAGAAAATGCGAATGCTGAATTTCCAATTCGAGTACACGTGAATTTGTCCTACAGTCAATTTACTTTTGAACAGTGCGTTTTTCGTACCCAGACCAGAAACACTCATATCCTGATCCCTTCAACCATAATTCAACATGGCCGGTGTGGAATCTGCATATCCATCTGAAATCAAAACCAAAACAGACAAATAAAATAGCACAATATACGTGTGGATGTAAGGCAGAACAAACATCCAAGTTCGCAGTTTTCTACCTTCGAAACTATTGCAGGGAACTGATGGATTTATTGAGGCCCTTGGCACATCGTTCATGGATCTGACATAAATGTACTTGGGTGCTGGTCGCTCATCTGCTCTCATTTGGTTAGCAGTTCCAGCGGAATCTTTCTTTTAATACCCAAACTTAACTTACCGGATTCTTTAATTCGCTTCCCTCCCTATCCCTGTATTTAGGTATGATTAAGTGTTAAGTATGTAATAACGCGGGTTTATGAGGCCATGTGTTACGGCTATAGGATATGCTCAGATGGAAACACCGTCTGATCAATTTCCTTTCTTTTGCGGTATCTAGACAGTGTGCTGCTTTCTCGTGATCAGTTTTCTATGATCATCCGCGGGCGCTGATCTCCCAACATGCTAAAAAAAGGACATATGTTCTGAAGCCGAAAAGATGTACATTTTATCTCGCGTTTCCGTTTCCTGCCCTTGTGTCCTTACATTGCGACTTCTCTTTGTTCGCAAACAGGGAAGGGGTGCCGCGACGGCAGAGCTGGTTTGCTTTATGCTGGCAGGAGATGTTTGGAGGTAGGCTGCCCATCATCGTCATAACCATACGGAGATGCGTTATCACTTCCATGGTTAAGGCCTCTCCTATTTCAGATCCAAAGGCAAATATCCTTTTTCTCTGAAAGAGCAAGTTGATCCCACGACTTTTCTGTCTGCTTTACACACCTCATGTGATCTCCAGTCTTTTTTTTTCCTGATAATAATTCGGAATTACAGTGAAAATGTGTTAAAATCAGTGCACAAGTTCCCCAGTCCTTCCACCTCGATACAAACTATTGTGCTGCTTATCACTCAGTCTTTTTTAGTTCGTTTCTGAAATTAATTCACATGCATCATTTCTACGCTCCTCGTAACCATCCTTCTCGTAAATATTTTGCCTTCGATTTAAGGTGAAGACTTTCTCTTCAAGACGGATCAGCACATCATGCAACGCTTGATTGCTTCTTCTAATCTACTTTAGCTTGGGGGCGACATTAACTACCCCTCTGCTCTGGCTTTGTTTAAATTCCACACGGCACACCTGCCAGTGATTAATCATCCAAATCTTTATCACAGTATTATAATCTTTCTTCACACTTCCATGACAGCATACTTTCCACACTGAGAAAAAATCTACATTACCTACGTCTCCATCAAAAAGCAAGTTCTAAGTGCGATGTGATAGTCATGGATGACTTCAAATTCTCAAATACCCGTATTAAGAGGGAGAGCCAGTGACGATTAGATCAGAGGAAAATTAATTCATTGACAGATTGATTAATTCTATTTGACCAGTTATGTTAATGCACCAACAAGAGGGAAGTCCTGTCTAGATTTGATATTCTGTATCAATTAGGATAGAATTTTGAGGACGGATGTTGTTGATCCTTCAGGAACAAGTAATCACAACATTGCTAGTTTCGAAGTTTTTAGGTACAGTATATCAATAAAAATCAAAGCCAGTAAATTGAATTTCAGAAACGCAAAGCTAGTACATTAGAAGGCAAGCTAGGAGTTCAAGCAGTTGAGCTACAATGCGGCGGATTTAAAGACGGAATAGACGCAATGCAGGAGTGCTTTCTACCCAAGGTCGGGAGAAATACTGTAAGCCACAGGTCAAAGTCCAAAGCAAAATGTATTATCAGAAATCTTGCATGTCTCCACCTACACCCTGAGATTGTTTTCTTTTTCTGTGTACATACTTCACAAATCTATAGAAGAATATTTGGATGAAAAGACATAGATAATATATTGAAGAAGAGACAGATTTATAAGGAATACAGAAATAATAGTAATGATGTTAACCGTTGAACATATGAAAAATATGAGACCTTTTGCCAAGAGGGACTAACGGATGGCTAAATGTGAGGTTGAGAACGATATTCTCCATATTTTAATATCGACTCCAAGAGGTATCTCCAATGATTCAGCAACAAACGAAAAAGTCAAGGGTAAAGTTTTGTGTATTAGAATAATAATGATGTGTGCAATTCCCAGGATGGCGATTTATCCACCATGTTGTTTGGTGTTCTCTGTCTTTCTGGTCCCTCCAAGAGCAAACCGCCTTGCTCTTCACTTTCTCGTTTCAGGTTTGGACATTCTCTCTTAATATGTCTCTTGTGACCACAGAAAAAGGATTTAATTATTGCACCTTTAGCTCTCCCTGTTCGTCTGCTCTTCATTGCGCCTTGATAGTGTGGCAGGGAGCTCCCGTACTCTCATTTCTCCAGACAGACTGATATTTAATAATCACCATCTTCCCATTAGAAGGCTGTGTTGTTCTTAATAATAACAGAGTTGTTTTGATGGGAAGTTTTAGTTTCCCAAATATCGATTGGCATCTCCCTAGAGCAAGGGGTTTACATGGGGTGGAGATAGTGATCATAATTCTGGGGCCTTTACAATAGCATTGGAGAGAGTTAGGAACAGACAAGTTAGAAAAGCGTTTCATTAGAGTAAGCGGAAGTATGAAGCTATCAGGCACGAAATTGGAAGCTTAAATTAGAAACAGATGTTCTCAGGGAAGAAATGTGACAAATATTCAGGGGATGTTTGTGTAGAGCTCTGTATAGGTAGGTTCCCATTAGACAGGGAAGTTATGGTAGGATACAGCAACCGTGGTGTACAAAGGCTGTAATAAATCTGGTCAAGAAGAAAAGAAAACCTAACAAAAGGTTCAGAGAGCTAAGCAATGTTAGAGATCTAGAAGATTATAAGGCTAACAGAAAGGAGCTTAAGAAGGAAATTAGGAGAGTCAGAAGGGGGGCATGAGAAGGCCTCGGAGGGCAGCATTAAGGAAATCTCCAAGGCATTCTACAAGTATGTGAAGAGCAGGAGAATAAGACGTGAAGGAATAGGATCTAAAAAGTGTGACAGAGGAAAAGTGTGTATGGAACCGGAGGAAATAGCAACGGTAATTAATCAATATTTTGCTTCAGTATTCACTATGAAAAAGGATCTTGGTGATAGTAGTCATGAGTTGCAGCAGACTGAAAAGCTTGAGCATGTAGATATTAAGAAAGTGGATGTGCTGGAGGTTTGGCAAAGCGTCAAGTTGGATAAATCGCCGGGACCGGATGAGATCTACCCCAGGCAACTGTGGGAGGCGATGGAGGAGACTACTGGCCTCTGGCGATGATGTTTGCATCATCAATTGGGACGAAAGATGTTCCGGAGCATTGGAGGGTGCGGATGTTGTTCCTTTATTCAAGAAAGGGAGTAGAGATAGCACAGGAAATTATAGACCATTGAGTCTTACCATAGCGGTTGGTATGTTGATGGAGAATATCTTGAAAGGCAGGATTTATGAACATTTGGAGAGGTATAATATGATTAGGAACAGTCAGCATGGATTTGTAAAAGGCAGGTCGTACCTTACGAGTCTGATTAAATTTTTTGAGGATGTGCCTAAACACATTGATGAAGGTAGAGCAGTACATGTAGTGTATATCGATTTCAGCAAGGCATTTGATAAGGTTCCCCATGAAAGACTTATTGAGGAAGTAAAAAGGTATGGGATCCAAGAGGACATTGCTTTGTGGATCCAGAAACGGCTAGCCAACAGAAGGCAAAAGGTGGTTGTAGACCGGTCATATTCTGCATGGGGGTCTGTCACCAGTGGAGAGCCTCAAGGATTTGTGCTGGGACCCTTACTCTTGTTGTTTTTTTTTTATAAATGACCTGGATGAGCAAGTGCAGGGATGGGTTAGTAAGTTGTCTGATGACACAAGGTTGGAGGTGTTGTGAATAGTGTTGACGGCTATGTGACAACGGGACATTGACATGTTACAAACCTGGGCTGAGATGAGGCAGATGGAGTTCAACTCGGATAAGTGTGCAGTAGTTCATTTTGTTAGGTCAAAATGACGGGAGAATTTCGTATTAATGGTAAGATTCTTGGAAGTGTGGAGGATCAGAGGGATCTTGAGGTCCGAGTCCATAGAACGCTCAAAGCAGCTGATCAGGTTGACTCTGTGGTTAAGAAGGCGTATGGTATATTGGCCTTCATCAATCGCGGAATTGAATTTAGGAGCCGAGATGTAATGGTATGGATATATAGGACCCCGGACAGACCACACTTGGAGTAATGTGCTCAGTTCTGGTCGCCTCACGGCAGGAAGGATGTGGAAGCCATAGAAAGGGTGCAAAGAAGATTTACAAGGATGTTGGCTGGATTGGGGAGAATGCCGTATAGGAATAGTTTGAGTGAACTGGGCCTTTTCTCCGTGGAGCGAGGGAGGATGAGAGGGGACCTGATAGAGGTGTATAAGCTGATGAGACGCATTGATCGTGTGGATAATCAGAGGTTTTTCCCCAGGGCTGAAATGGTTGCCAAAGAGGACACGGGTTTAAGGTGCTAGGGAGAAGGTACAGAGGAGATATCAGGGGTACGATTTTTTTTAATTTGACGCAGGGAGTGGTGAGTGCGTGAAATGGGCTTCCGGCAACGGTGGTGGGGGCGAATAGGATAGGATCTTTTATCTTTTATGAGACTTTTGGACAGGTACACCTAGCTTAGAAAAATAGGGGGCTATGGGTAAGCCTAGTACTTTCTAACTTAGGGGCATGTTCGGCAGAACCTTGTGGGCCGAAGGGTTTGTATTGTGCTATAGGTTTGTTATGTTTCTATGACTTTGTATCTTCCTTTCACACTTTCTACTCACTTTTCTCAGTAGCCATGACTCAGTCTGTGTGGGTTCGGAAGGATCAAACGTTTCCAGTGCCGTTTGAGATTCATCAATTTACTGAGGCACGGTTGTCCTCAGCCATCTATTTGAGGCTTCTGTTCCTAAATGGTCGAGCTCTAAAGCTGTTCCATACACCTCTTGGAAGACAGTCCATCTAGGACATGTATTGCTGTCTGATGATTAGTTGCTTGGAACTGTCCTCGAGGATCGTCTGATCACACATGTCCCATTATACTTTGTAATATCTTTAAGCTGCTGTACCCCGAACGGTGTAGTGCATGTTATGTTCTGATTTGCACCCAGCCCCGCTCGCTTTCTCTGATATTAACTAGGGGTACCAATCGTACAGACAGTAGCACCAGCTGCCGTGGGTACGCTGTTGATGGGAGTTCCACGGGGAATGTTGCTTTGCAATTATCATAACCGTATCTAGTAGTTTCATCTGCTAGATCATACCGACAATTATCTCCATATTCACCTTCTTCCACTTTTTTTAGATGAAAAAGTACATGTCAGACCGTTCTATGCAGCAACTGCTCCCGCTGCTTTTGAATATCTGCTTTAAACATTTCGGATGATCACCAGTGTCTGAATCACATTCATAGCCGTCTTTAATCACTGAACTCGTTCCTTAATCGGTCCACTTAATCCTTTGCTAATTGGGTTGCTCCATCTAGTTTTTCACACTTCATCTCAAACTGGTTCAGACGCATCAAGGCCATACCTCTCTGAACATCTCGCCCTTTCTGTAAAGGTTTCTACCTACTTTTAGAGCATTTTGGTTTCTCCTTCAAATCTATCTCACTCGGTAACTGCTTTAGGTTGATATTCCACCGTTTCCTGCTGTAAACTATCCGGCACGTTCTGCCTTAGCCTTTTTAGTAACTCTATCAAATCCTCAATTGAACAGACAACTGTTTCTGTTTTTTTGTAATTGTCAAAGCTTCCTTCTCGGCAGCTCCGTTGGGCGATTTTCCACAGAGCATTCCCACCAGTTTCCCTTCACAGCCAGCATGACCGGCAAACTCCTCAAATGGCGATGACATCCCCGATACATATTCCTGGAGGTATCCACTCTAGTTGCAGCAATCCATGTCCTTTGGACTTGCTGAATTCCTGACGTTTCTTGAATTCTTCATCCTGGGTTAGTAAACGCTAACTACCGAGCCCCTGATTCATCTGTACTTCACCCATGTGGTCCGACTCGAACCTCGCGCTGAACCAGAGATTTATCCAACCCCACCCAGGAGAGCCATTTCTGATGCAAGTATAATCCGTTGTTACAATCATCAGTCAGGTACAGAGAATTTCTGACTTTCATAGTCTCAACTAAAAAGCGCGTGGAATAACAAACTATATGCCTGTGTGCACCCTACCAGAATCCCTAATCCTCCATGAACATTTAATAAAAAAAAAACAAAATCACCATGGAAAAGAACTCCGTGGTGTCCGTGGGAACCTCATTATCGGCGATGTTTCGTCTCTGGTTGCTGAAGTGTTATCGCCCCTGACTATTGGAGCTCCGGACTCTTATACTGTTCCTCATCAATTGAACTGTTGCATCTCCATCCTGTTAGCTCAAGGTCATCTGACCTACCGGGGCTACCTTATTAATGGTCATTGTACTGGGATTGAAGCAGCATTGTCCCACCTGTGTATTTGTGTCTCTCAGCTCTGACTGGGCCAAACCAGTTAAATCAGGCAACCTACACAGTTCAACCCACACATGAGGCAGTCCAACGAGACTACGGATTGCTTCTTTGATAAGTTTTCATTTTACGTATTAAGAAGCTACACCTCCGAGAAGGTTCTCAGATTTAGCAGGTCATTACCTGAAGTTCCTTGCGTCGACATTCCACTGCTCTGATTAGATTGTCCCAGAGCAGGAATCACATCAGAGTCTACACCCTTTACATGACGCACAGTTGTTTGTCTGAGAATTTGCACAGGTGTAGCCGGTCATTACATGAAACTGTCATGGTCCCTTTTGGCACACCTGCTTACCATCAGAAAAAAGCAGGATAAAGACCCTGTGATCATAACAAGGAGCTGGCAGTTGGTTGGTCGACTCTGGTGTGAGTAACCTCGTTTCTTGGTTCTTAGGACTGCCAGTTCTAAGTCTAGCATCGCTCCTGGATACCGATTCCACGCTCGCTACGTCAAGAGTGCCTCCCGACTCTGCCTTCGCGCCCGTGTGCTGCACTTGGGTTCGTCCACCGCCACGCTTGTGTAACAGAAATTCTTGTGTCCACATTCAAATGCTCTGATTAGATTATCCAAGAACAAGAATCAGTTCAGATATCAGAAAATGAGGTGAAACAGATACAACTAATTTGACTGCTTCCACTGTCCTTGATTGGTCTGTAGTTTCTTCTAGCCAAAACTTAATAAAAATATTTTCTCTACGCTTACTGGCATATTCCTAACATCTTCGCAGGAGGATACGGTAGGAAAATATGATATATGTCCTTGATTGCATAGTTTAACCCGCCACCATGATTCTTAATGCATTTAACTTCTTTCTTGACCTTTTTTTCCTACTAAATTATTGGAATATTTTAGCATAATCGGCAATATCCTTATCAACCTGCATTTTGGTAATCCGAAAGTCTACTTTACTATAGTTCTTATATATTCATAAGCCCTACCGACAAAATCATTACTATCTTTTCTCTGTCCTTTCTAAGCTGTCTTTTCATCAACATTTTATGTCTATCATTATTCATCGATGTAGCTACCTCTGGGTTTGCTAGATATTCCCAAAGAAAAAGGATCTCCGATTGTATGTGGTAACATGTATGTAATTTGAAAATCAATTTTACTTTCATTTTTCAACTTTGATCCATTACCTTTTTGGCTTTTTATGACCATGGGTTTAACGTTTTCTACCTTTTTAAAATCTACTCAATTGTTTCTCAACTGACTCGACGTCAAGCGATTCCTTTCAGTTTACCTTCTGAAGTCGGAGCTGTACCTTCACATCTTTGCCTTTATGAATTTCAATTTAATGGTTTTGCCTTTTATTGATACACTCTCCGGAAAATCTTCGAGTCTAACATTGTTATGATCACTTGCTCCGAAAGGCACAACAACTTCAGTAATCAAAATCCTATCCTGAATTGTTACAGAATTTCAAATCTAGATAGGCTTCCTCACCTGATGGTGTATTAAAATACTGGGTCGTTAAACAATAATTCAATAACACAATTAAATTACTTTCCTGTAATCGATTAGCCACCGGGTTCTCTCGCTCAATATTTGATACACATAGTCCCCGATAACCGTGACATCACCCTGAAAACTTGTCATTTTAACATTGTGACGGAGAAGTAGGTAACGCAGAATTATCCTCAGTGTGGAGACTTCACTGGTCGTAAATGTATGAAGGAAAATTAAAAGGCTGTTATAAAGATTTGGATGAAACAAGGAAGGTAACCGAAACCAGAGCGAAAGAATGCTTAAATGTGTATTGGGTAGAATGCCACCAGCAAGCTAAACTACAGCGGGACTGATTCGAAGAAGGGATCGTGTCTTCCATTATGTGGAGCCTCGGCTTGAAGAGAAACTGTCCACATTAATGAGAAGGCAACGTATTTGCTAGACGGGAAGGTACAAGGAACATGGAAATAATGCATTTGGATGAATTTTAGATTCTTTGTGAATGGAAAGAGTGAGTGATAAGAAGCACTTTAGCTTGTAGCGAAGTGCGTAAATTGTATAATTAGTTCAACACATTTTGAATGTAATGCCGAAATGATTATCAGAACAGAAACGTAACACTGGAGATCTAATGAAGTGTCCACAGCCGATAGTAAAGTTCCTGCGCCACCATTCCCACTCACAGAGCAAGAGTAAGCAGGGACTGGATTTGAAACAGGACGTTTGTGCCGGACGTAGTGACGCAGCTCCGTATGGTTATGATGACGATAGTCAGCCTACTTCCAAATATCTCTTTCAATCTTTTTATTAATATTTAAAATATTATGAATGAGATACAATTCAAATAATGGTAAGGGATTACAAATATATAGACTCCCATTATACATAAAGTATTACATAAACAATGAATAGAGCATAAGTAAGTTTCCCAAAACATCAACCGTATAGTATATATATGAACAAGGTAAGTTTAGATATTTCATAATATATAATGTAAAAAAGAGAAAAAAAAAATCTATCTAAGGAAGTTAGCTAATCTACTAATCTAGTATCAAGAAAAAGAAAAAAAAACAAAAAAGAGAAAAAAATAAAAAAAACTTTTAAAAGAGAAAAAAAAGGGCTGTTCATAGTATCTCACGAGTATACATAAACATCAATGACGTCAACTCCGATCCTCTCAACATACATACGATTAAGGCTGAAAAAAAACCAATAAGCCCGGCACAGGGCCATTACATCATATGAAAATATTGAATAAATGGTCTCCATATCTTTTCAAATTTAATAGAAGTATCAAATACAGCACTTCTAATTTTTTCTAAATTTAAACATAACATAGTTTGAGAAAGCCAATGAAATACTGTGGGAGGATTAATTTCCTTCCAATTCAACAGAATAGATCTTCTAGCCATCAAAGTGAGAAAAGCAATCATTCGACAGGCGGAAGGAGATAAGTGAAGTAAGTCCATCATCGGTAAACCAAAAATTGCGGTAATAGGATGGGGTTGTAAATCAATGTTCAATACCGCCGAAATAATATCAAAAATATCTTTCCAATATTTTCTCAAAAGTGGACATGACCAAAACATATGAGTTAAAGAAGCGATTTCTAAATGACATCTGTCACAAATAGGGTTTATATGAGAATAAAAATGAGCTAATTTATCCTTGGACATATGGGCCCTATGTACAACCTTAAATTGTAATAATGAATGTTTGGCACATATAGATGATGTATTAACTAATTTAAGAATTCTATCCCAATTCTCAATAGGAATAATAAGATTAAGTTCTCTTTCCCAATCATTTTTGGTCTTATCAAAGGGCACTGAACGTATCTTCATAATTATATTATAAAGTTTTGATATAAGCCCTTTTTGAAAAGGGTTTAGTTCAAACAAACTTTCCAAAGTATCTGAAGACAGAGAATTTGGGAACTAAGGAAGTACCGTACTTAAAAAATGCCTAACCTGTAAGTATCTAAAAAAATGAGATCTAGGCAAATTATATTTATTAGCTAGTTGCTCAAAGGACATAAAACAGTTGTCCAAAAATAAGTCGGAAAATCTTAATAATCCCTTAGTTTTCCAAGCCAAAAAAGCATGATCTATAATTGAGGGATGGAAAAAACAATTAGATACAATAGGACTATTTAACATGAATTGAGTCAATCCGAAAAATTTCCGAAATTGAAACCATATACGTAAGGTATATTTAACTATCGGGTTGTCAATTCGCTTCGGCAATTTAGAAAGAGCAAAAGGGAGAGATGTCCCTAAGATAGAACCCAGAGCATAAGCAGAAACCGATTTGGTTTCCAAACTCACCCAATGAGGGCCAAAAGGACCATCCCATTCTTTCAACCAACATATCAAATATCTAATATTAACTGCCCAATAATAAAATCTGAAATTGGGTAATGCCAACCCACCATCCTTCTTTGTCTTCTGTAAGTATATTTTACCTAACCTGGGATTTTTATTCTGCCATATATATGAAGAAATTTTTGAATCAACATTAGTAAAAAAGTATTTCGGAATAAAAATTGGTACCGCTTGAAAAACATATAAAAATTTAGGTAAAATAACCATCTTAATAGCATTAATCCTACCTATCAGAGATAAAGATAATGGTGACCACTTAGTAAACAAACCTTTAATCTGATCAATTAAGGGTAAAAAATTAAACCGAAATAATTCTTTATGGTTTTTGGTAATTTTAATCCCTAAATAAGTAAAAGAATCGTTAGCTAATTTAAAAGGTAAAATACCATAATTTGGGACCTGTTTATTCAAAGGAAACAATTCACTCTTATTAAGATTTAACTTATACCCAGAAAACTCACTAAATTGAGCCAACAATGATAAGACTGCTGGAATAGATTTCTCAGGATTAGAGATGAATAATAATAAATCGTCTGCATATAAAGATACCTTATGAATATCTGTTCCACGATTAATACCCAAAATATCATGTGATTCTCTGATGGCAATTGCCAAAGGTTCTAAGGCGATGTTAAATAGTAATGGACTAAGAGGACAACCTTGTCTAGTGCCCCGAAATAAACGAAAAAATGGAGATCTTTGATTATTAGTAAACACCGAGGCTACTGGAGTTTGATATATCAGTTTAATCCAAGAAATGAAGGTCGGACTAAAATTAAACTTCTCCAACACATAAAATAAGTAGGGCCATTCAACTCTATCAAATGCTTTTTCCGCATCTAATGATATAACACATTCTGAAGTATTATGTGAAGGAGTATAAACAATATTCAATAATCTCCTAACATTGAAAAAAGAATAGCGATTTTTAATAAAACCGGTTTGATCTTCCGAAATAATTTGGGGTAATACCTTCTCCAACCTAGAAGCCAGCAACTTGGAAAAAATCTTAGAATCCACATTCAATAAAGATATTGGTCTGTAGGATGCACAATCAGTAGGGTCTTTATCTTTCTTCAGTATTAAAGAAATGGAAGCTCTATAAAAAGATTGTGGCAACTTCCCCAATCTAATTGCTTCTTCAAACACCTTGCATATCCAAGGAGATAGAGTATCAGAAAAACATTTAAAAAATTCTACTGTAAACCCATCTGGACCTTGTGCTTTCCCAGAGTTCATTGAGGAAATAACCCCTTTAATTTCCGCATCTGTAAACGGAGTATCTATTACTGAAATATCATCAGATGATAGTTTTGGAAAATTCAATTTCCCGAGAAAATCACACATGGTATTATGATCCTGAGGGAATTCAGATTTATACAGGGAGTTATAAAAGTCTTGAAAAGACTTATTTATGTCATCATGGTTAACTGTCAAATCCCCATTCTGCTGTCGAACCTTAGTAATCTGGCGTTTAACTGAAACATTCTTCAGCTGACTAGCTAACAGTTTTCCTGATTTATCACTATGTATATAGAAATCAGATTTGGTTTTCATTAATTGATTTTCTATCGGAGATGTAAGTAATAAACTATGTTCCATTTGAAGTTCAACCCTTTGTTTATAAAGTTCCATGCTAGGAGTAGTCGAATATTTCTTGTCAATCTCTTTAATTTTATCAACCAGTAAAAGAGTTTCCTTCTTAATACGTTTTCTCAGACCAGCAGAATACGAGATAATCTGTCCACGTATATACGCTTTTAAAGTGTCCCAAAGTGTTCCGCATGTGATATCCTCCGTGGAATTAGTTGAAAAGAAGAAATCAATCTGTTCCTTCATAAATTTAATAAAGTCCGGTTCTTGCAATAAGGTAGAGTCAAATCGCCATTGACTAGCATTTAAAGCTGTATCCGTAAAATTAATAGAAAGTTTTAAAGGAGCATGGTCAGAAATAGCTATAATATCATAATTACAACCAATTACCGATGGAATAAAACAAGAGTCAATAAAAAAATAATCAATTCTCGAATAGGAGTGATAAACATGTGAGAAAAAAGAAAACTCTTTGTCATTAGGATGACGAAATCTCCAAATATCAAAAACTCCATTATCAGTCAAAAAGGAGTTAATACAAGTGGCCGACTTATTGGGTAGAGTCTGAATAGTTGTAGATTTGTCCATCAAAGGAATTAAACAACAATTAAAGTCACCACCCATTATTAATTTATATTCATTTAAATTAGGTAAAGAAGTAAATAAGGACTTAAAAAAGTCAGGACAATCCACATTTGGGGCATAAACATTAACCATAGCAACCTTTTTATTACCGAGTAAACCCGTAATTAACAAAAATCTACCATTCGGATCCGAAAGAATATCGTGTTGAACAAATGTAATAGAGGAGTCAATAAAAATTGAAACTCCCTTAACTTTGGCATTCGAATTCGAATGATATTGTTGACCCCGCCAAGACCTAAAAAAACGATATTTGTCCTCCTTCCTCACATGAGTTTCTTGTACAAAAATAATATGAGCATTAAGTCTTTGGAATACTTTGAAAATCTTCTTTCGTTTAATCGGATGGTTTAATCCATTAGTATTCCAAGACACAAAGTTAATGGTTTGAACCATGTTTCCAAAGTCATCCCTTTGGTATATAAAGGGTTAACCATGTTATAAACTCATGCATCCGGAAGAGGGACAAAAATAAAGAGCGGACCCGGAAGTGACGACATCGTAGACATATTTGTAGTTCATGAACAGCCCAAGTAAAAAAAACTAAAACAAATTGATAAGAAAAAAATTAAAAAAGAGAACAGACCAACCCCCACCCCCATATGAAAAAGAAAAAAAGCCAAAATATGGCTAGAAAAAAGAAAAAATGAAACTAACTCTAACCCCATATCAGCGGCAGATCACTCCGTGATTAACGGATATATAAAAAAAACCACCCGAACTTTAAGAATTATGATCACAGTACTAAAAACTACGCTTCTTAATATGCTGAGTTGTAAAGAAAAAGGGAATAAAATCAATAAAAGTTTATAAATCGGGTTATAACCCAAACAAATCAAGAAGTATTTAAACAATGATAAGCGATGCATTATAGGAAAAAGACGAAAAAAGAAGCAATAACGCCATCTTAAACTAAACCAATACTTTACAAAAAACCATTATCTTGATATTAAACAAAAAATTCACTTCGAAAGGTTAAAAATATACCTTCAAGGGAACAAAAATAGTAGACAAAAATATAGTATAGTAGTTAAAGTGTATAAGACAGAGCGATTAATATAACGAAAACACACTTTAACTTAAATATGAAGTATAGGATAAACCTACACCAATAACCAGAGACTAACCCTGATTTAAAAAATCAAAAACCATCTTTCACGATCAGAATCACTCATTTACTGGAGAGTAGTAACTGTATCAGTAGGGAAGTTCTCTTCCAAATACTTTTTCGCTTCAAAGGTAGACAAAAATACTTTACGCGGAGCATTCGGGGGGGAGATCCTGAGCTTCGCCGGGTATAAGAGCGCAGGTTTTAGATTTTTCTCGTAACATTCAGACATCAGAGGTTTAAAAAGCAGCCTTTTTCTCATGATTTCTGGGCTAAAATCCTGGACCAAGCGAAAACAATAATCACGAAATTTAATCATCCCAGCCCTTCGAGCTTCACGAATGAGTTGTTCTTTATCGTGTACGTAATGAAATCGGACGATTACCACCGGGGGCTTATCTGAAACCGTCGGTGATCGACTCCAAATTCTATGTGCTCGGTCAAGTAGCGGAGGGTTTACTGGAAAAACCGACGGAAACGCATCTTTTAGAAATTGAGCAAAGTATTTCGAAGGATCGCCTTGTTCTATGCCGTCTGGGAGACCAAGTATGCGTAGGTTCTGTCTTCTGGACCGATTCTCCAAATCGACACTCTTGGCTTTAAGTGTCTCCACCAATTTAATAGTCGAAATTAAATCCTGTTGCAATTTTTCAATTGTCGAATCTCGTTTCCGCGCTTCCTCTTGCAGCAATGAGATAAGCGCTTGCTGCTGGTTAATTACTGAATCCGTCTTAACCATATAATCTTGAAAAACCTTTATGTCTCGTTGAAGAGCCTGACGTTGTTCCTCAAATTTTTTATCCAAAAGCTCCATAAGCAGTTCATAAGTTAACTCAGTGCGTTGAGGTTGAGCTGGCTTCTTTCCATTACCGTTCGGGTTTCGCCCCGGGTCTCGTCCTTTGGATCTAAGAGCCATTTCTGTTTGCATATCTTCCAAAATTCACGATAAAATCTTAACAATAAGCCCGAGAAAGTAGCAAAAGTCTTTTGGTGTAGGTAACAATAAGTTGAATAAGGGTGATCAAAGGTTAAAATAAGTAAAGATTATGGAGCGGATCTGAAACAGTACTCACTCCATGAGCGTCTCCCGCTGACTCCCAAATATCTCCTGTCAGCATACAACCAAAGAACCCAGTCCTATTGTAAAAAGTCTCAACCCCTTCTCCATTTGCGAGCAGCGAGGAAGTCGCAATGGAAGGCAAAGTGGCAGAATCTGGAAGAACAATATAACGTGTGGTAAATCCTTCTGCCTCAGCTTCTAAGAGATATTGATCATGATATTGAGATAACCACAGTTATCTGGCCGCGGATAACCACAGTGAACTGTTACAGACAACTGATCACCAGAGATCTATGTAATGTTTAGATACTGCAGAGAAAAGGACATTGATTTGAATGGGTTCCAATGCAAACATATCAAAGACATAGCAGTTTTATAAAGCCTCAGAATTTTATTCTTAACATCCGACTTTGCCGAAAAACAAGGAGCAAGTGAAGAGTTAAAGAATTTGGTAATTTACGTTAGTGCATTAAAAGCGGATACCACTATAGGTGGTAACAAAATGCTATCATATGAGCAGCATAAAAGCAGAAGAAACAGTAGCAGGGGTAGGGCATTTGGCCAACCAAGCCTGCTCCGCCATTTAATAAGATCATGACCAATCTGCCAATGGTCTCATCTCCTCCTGCCTGGCTTTTCACCATAACCCTTAATTCCCCTAGTATGTAAGAATTTATCGAAACTTGACTTAAATATATGTACTGGGGTAGCCTCTGTTGGGCATTGGGCATAGAAATCCGCATATTCACTACTGTCGAAAAACAGGTCCTCCTCATCTCCGTCAAATTTCTACATTGCCGAATTTCCTAGTTCTAGTCTCAACTACCATTGGAAACATTTTGCTGCCTTCATTTTATCTGTCCCTTTCATAGCTTTATATGTTTTTATTGCGTGTAACTCCCGACCAGACTCTTCAAAACAACCCTGAAAAGAAAAGAGATATTAAATATCAAAATAGAGCTGTTTCTGAAGATGCAAGAGCCATCATCCTAAGCTCCTATTATAAGGGAGGTATCACACTCAAGAAATATACCTTCACTGCACTAGGAAGGCGTTAAACAGCATAGTTCCGGATTGGATGTTCGTCTGGCAAAGGTCCCTGGACAGTGCCCAAATCTGTTACTTTAAAGTTGGTAATAGTGATTATTAAGCATGACACTATACAACAAATCGTTCATTTAGTCTCAGTCCTATCCTTGGTCCCTGATTAGAGATGAAAGCACGTTTAAGTTGTTGGAGATTTGGTCACATGGTGACGTCATGATTTCAACGCGCTGAATATTAACTTGCGTACGATACATAAAAACAAGCGTCCTTCTGCTTTCTACTCGAAAGAATTACTTAAAAACTGTTTACTTATTTGTTAACTGTTCAAAACTTGGGAATATTTCATGCTCTGCGACAGTTTAAAGTGTGAACGTATTGAGACTGTAAACTATTGCACAAGGACTAGACATTTGTGAGTTCAGTTGAAAGAGAAACAGAGGTAATGCTTGCGTGAATGAACGGAAGGCCAGTCTTGTGATTGTTAGGATTGCATTATAAGGACGTTTGAATTAGTCCTTTCTTTCACAGTAGGATATCACTGCCTGCAAATATCTGCTTCATTAGTTGAAATAAATTTCCAGGAACATGTGAATATCAGAAAGTTTTTTTTTTGCGAAATTGTAAAGAAGTATTAGTCAATGGGGCCGCAATTACCCACGTCTGATTTCTCTTTATTCTTCAAAATATTTGATAAGGATTTTCACTCTAAGAATTAAACGTTTATTCTATTTAAGTTACCTGTGACAGTTTTGAAGGAAAAAACGCTGGAGCTTAGATTTTTGCTTTGATTTACCTGCGTATTTAAATTGTGTTCTTCTGCTTCTTTGCTTTGGTATTGATTTCAGAGAGACACAGAGTTCACACCGGCCATGTAAAATCAGGGTTAAAGTGATCGAGATGTTAGTTTATGTATTCTGGGTACGATAAACCCGCTGTTCAAAGGTAAATTGACATTAAGACAAATTCGTGTGTTCTTGAATTGGGAATTTGGAATTCGGATTATGGGAGGCTAGTTTATTTGGGAAGCGCTAAGGATGCTGAAGAAGACTGCAATGCTCATTTTGAGTTGCAGATTTCCATTGGAAAAGATTGTTTTTGATGTAATCGTAGCATCGGCCCTCTAATTGATAAACGTGAGTTCAATTTAGATAGCGTGAAGTTTCAGTCGGAATTTAGTATCTTGATTTCATCATCAGCCCTAACTCAGTAAATTATGCAAGTACTGCAGGATGGTCAAATTAAGGTTAGTCGCAGAACACTGTAATAGTAGAGTGTAATTATAGTTGTAGAGTGCACTAAAGATGATCGTTTCCTTGTGGAACATCTTCATCCACCGCCTCATCGGCCATCCCTCGGTAAGCTAGTTCTAATCTATGCAGTCAGCTTTCACTGCATAGTCACTCCCAGGTCATCTGACGTTCAGAATGCGTGCACCAGAGGAAACCCAGTTAAACACCTTAACAATTAATGACCATCAGCCGGACTGTTCTGACTTCTGCCCATTTTTCAGTTGCGCATGGAATTTATTCTGGCTCATAAAGGACGTCCTGCCCTCACAAACCATGCTGACTATCCCCGTCGTGGATACGTTTTTCCAGATACTCATAAATTCTGCCTCTAAGAAACTTTTCCAACAGCTTACTCACTAGTGACCGAAGACTCACTGGCCTTTAATTCTCAGGATCACATCACATTTCTTCAACAAAGAAATAACTTTTGCCATTCGCCAAACCTCACGCACTACTTCTGTGGCTAGTGATGACGCAAATGACATGTCCAAATCCCAGGAATTCCTTCACTCGCTTTCTCTAATTACCTTGTGTACTTCCCTTCCAGCACCGGGGAATGGTTTATTTTCATGTTTTCCCATTTTCTAGCTCGTAATTCTAAGCGTCTGCATGTCCCAACAATCCTGCACTTTTTCTCTGTATCCACATTCATCAATGTCGCACTCACTGGTGAATATCGAAGCACAGTTTCAGTAAGGACCTTCACTGCCTCCTTGCTCTCCAGACACATACTCCCTCTTTTTATTCTTTGATCTCTGCCACTTTCTCCCTCGTCATCTACCTGTTTTTCACCTACCTTAATGCGGCTCTCCGAGGCCTTCTCATGTTCCATTTTCAACGCTTCCAAGTCCATTGTTAAATTCCCTACTGGCTACATTGTGACACTCTAAAGCTCTGCCTGATCGGTTCTTCCCATACATTAAGTATATTTCTTTTTTCTCCTTGAAGCGTTCCATATCTCTTATCAAGCAGGGTTACATTACACGGACATCCTTTCCCCGCCTCTAATAAACAAGCAGATCGTGAACCACAATCTAGTGTTCTATTAACAATCTCTATATTTCTGTTGTACATCACTTTCCAAATTCGGCGAACAAATTCCTACCTAATAGCATCAACTAAATACATTCCATATTGTCTGCTCCTATCGTAGTGTAAGGTATTAGTAAATGCTGGGAATCTGTGCTCTATCGTTCTGAAATGCTGTCCCGCGGAGAGATCTGTTACCTATTCCGTTTAATTTTCTAGTACTAGATCCAGGATGGATTCTCCACCTGTCCGCCTGCTCGCCTATTGTACCAGGATTCCTTCCTGGACACAACTGAGAAGTTCTGTCACATCTAAATCTTCTAACCAGAGCACATGCCAATGAATATTAGTGATGTTTAAGTTTCCTGCGACAGCAGCCGTGTTAAAATGACACCTGCTCAAATTTTATCTCCCAATATGTCACTGTCTCTGCCTGCTGGTTTCGTCTTGGTGATGGGAGCTCTGTACAGCATACCCTCAAACGAATGTTTGTTCCCTTCAGACTTCTGCGTTCCACCCACTGTCTATTAACACACAACCCACCACAGTGTCCTCCCATTCCACATTTGTGATACTATCACACTCTCCCTGTGTTCAAAAGACTTCCCCTTTACTCTCTTTTACCCGACTATGAATATTTTGAAACATCGAATCCCGAGACGTCCGGACTTGATTCCTCCCCTTGTGATTGAACTGACTTTATTTCTTACATCCTTCACATACGTGAGGAATAAATATTTTCAGGTTACGTCTCCGTCTAAATGTGCAATGTGCAATCCTAGTAATTTATAGCAATTTATAATAAATAGAACAATCAATGTAACACAGTAAAACATTCAAATCAACTTGAGTTAATCAGATTGAGAGCCTGGTGGATGAAGCTGTCCTAGAGCCTGTTGGCTTCGGCTTTTATGCTGCAGTAACGTTTCACGGATAATTGTAAATTCACTGAGGTAGTTTGGAATTTACACATTTCAGGATGACCAGACACATTATTGTTTGAATTAATGACATAATTGCCAGGAAGTCTACTGATTCTTTAAACTGTTTTATCCTAAAACTCCGCTGAATTGCAATTAGAGTAGTCGTTATCTACACAGATGGCCATTTAACGTATACACATACTTCATTCCATCCTTCAGCTCTTGTCTGAATTTCCTTTGTGTCAGTGTATAGATGCAAGTATTGGTACACACACTGAGAGTTTGCAACATGTATCCAAATTGCTGTAGTATGTATACCGGGGAACTCAAATATCTGTCCAGGTAATAGTAATTTTCCACTTGCCATTGCAGGGAATGAGCTGTATAGGGCATCCAAAGTAATATGAAATTAGCTGAAATTGCAAACAATAAAATCATCGATTTTCTGCGGTTTTCCACCTCGGTATCTTTCTGTTTATCGCTGCTCTTCCGAAGCCCTCTGCGGACTCTATTTGCCGCAATTATATGTCTTACTGTTAACCCATTGCAGATAACAATTAAGCCGATTGGTAGCAACGGTGTTAAAATTCCATCTAGTATTTCCATTCCTTTCCACACGGCTGAAGTAGCGTATTCATGTGTGAGGGCGCAACGCCACGGCATGTTGTCAATGATGACGTAAGGTTCAACAATAAAGTAAAACGGGACATTTCTCCCGCAACTCACTATAACCACAGTCACCATAACCACCGTTGCTGTTCTCTCAGTGCAGTATCGTTCCCCAAACTTTCGACAACATATTGCGATGAAACGATCGACTGTAATACTGACTGTAAACCAAACAGAACAGTCCCTCGTCACAAGAAAAAGTACAAGTGTCACCGCGCATACAGGAGTGATGAGCAAGAGTCTAGAATAAATGTAGATATTGTTGGTCACTTCCACTAAGGCGAAAACGATAACCACCATCAAATCCGCTGTTGCCATACCAACCAGGTAACGGGTGATGCATTTGGAGAGTCCGCATTTTCCCCGAGATAGGATCACAATCGCCGTTAAATTAACTACAAGAAATTTGGAGAGAGAGAAAAAAATCAACACAGAATTCTCGTTCGCTGCAAATGTCTGAATGCCAACCATTTTTCCAATACTACTCAGGGTATGATTATTATTATTATTATTTTGGAAATGTAAAGCAGAAATTCATTTTGTGGTGACTCTGTCCGTGCTGCACAATAATGGACAAAATTAACGGTGGGTTGGCGACTTTCTACAGATTAGAACTGGGCATTTGATTTCCTTGACTCACGTACCAGTGAAGGTCGATCGCTCCATAACCATCGCCATCTCCATTATTTGAGGTGAAATAGCAGGTTTGTTTGTTTGCAGTGACATCATGAGATTGAATGCATAAGTCATAATTTCAAGTTTTACGGAAGAATAGACCTGAGTGCCTATATTCGACTGGCCGGTCAGTTGAAAAAGCTTCTGATCTGAATATGTGACCACTGTCGGTTCAGAAAGCCGAGCAAGGTTTAACTATTGAATTATGGGCATATCGGCACCAACGTAATTGACAAAAGAGAAAAAAAGTATCACGTAGAAACAATATGGAAGTTGAAAAACAAAACTATCAGATGCTTGAATCCTCAATTCTAGAAACACATTTCAGACGAAGGTAATATCAATGCTCAGTAAAATTCCAAACAGTGCAATTGAACGAAAGCAAGATGACAGCGGCATCATACGTAGAGTGACCAGCTCCAGTACCTTACCAGGGATACCGATCGCTACAATTGCAGGATAGAAAACGCCCGCGATGTAGTAAATCGCTGGATATCCCATATTTCGTCAGATGCAGCGCTCAGTTGAATGGAAATTTCCCGCTGTTCATATGGACTGGTGATCGGTTTTACAGAGTTATATGCAATTCAGAGCAATTCCACTGAGGCAATTAATGTGGTTATGACATCAGTTGCATGAGGGACAATTAGCTAAACAGTTTTCTTCTCACTATGTAAGTGTATCATGAATTCGTATACCCAATGGAAGATACAAGTTAGTAACTTTTAATCAAAAGATAATACGAGCGTTACCAATGTACTTTCAAAGGCATCACACGTCAGTTGCTGAAATGGGACATTTTCTGATTAGTGTTGCTTCTAACGTAGACAATCATCCTGAACAATCAACATGGACAATTCAGCGGGGCACATACGTTTCTGATATTGAGGGTGGGACATCAGCTCGACAGGTGAAATAGGGTTCAATTTATATAAGGGGAAGTTAGAATCATTTTTTTCTGTCGGTTCTACCAGTCGTTTCAAGTCATTTGAATGAAGAAAGACCACAGTAACAGGTGATGACATGGATCATAATTAAACACGTTGCACGTATGTACTTCTGAGCATATAAAATAGATCGAGAGAAATATTACAGCGACCTTTGATAATAAAATTTACACGCCCACACGAATTTCGTTGCTGCTTGTGGACGGATTGATGAACGTTTTTATTTCTCGATTAGCATAGAGTGGATGGTTGATTCTTTGACTCTGCAAGTGTATTGCAGGGATTGGTATAGGCCCATTGTGTTTTTTTTTTACCATGAATGTTAATGACCCAGATCTCGATGTAGAAAACTGAATCAAAATAATTACCGCCGACTCCTAAGTTGGAGGCGTTCTTCCAGACAACAACTCAATCCATGCTTAGAGTTTAATGTTGACTGGCCAGGAAACAGGCTGAAAATGGTAGATGGCATTTAATACAGACAAGTGTGAGATAGTCAGCGTTGTGAGGAAAGAAACAATAGGTTCCGAGGCACATACTGAATATGTGGACTTTAGTCTGCAGATTTTAAAAAAGACCTGGCAATACAGACCGATAATTCCAGGAAATCGGCGTTACGGGCAGACCGGCTCGTATTCAGCGCTGATTACAGTGACCTTCACAATCAGATCTCTGAGTACAGGAGTGGGGACATTATGTTGAATCTGTACAACATGTTCGTGAGGCCGTAGATAGCATACAGTGGCTGTTCTGGCCACCTACGTACAGTTTTGAAATATTAATAAGCTTCAAAATTTCCAGCAATATTTTGAAAGGAAGAGTTCGGGAAATGAACAGGGTGAGTGCACGGAGATTTTCATGATCCAGTGCCTATACTACAGACACTATAGAGAGGGAGTGCCGAGGAGATTTCCAAGGGTATTACGTGGAATGGAGGTCGTGCCTTAGGAGAACAGGGCATTTTCCCGGGACCGTGTTAGGGAACTGGAGCTGCAGCTCGGCGCACCTGGCGCAGATGTGGATGTCCGGAAGTCTAGGAGCCCTTGCACTCATAATTCCCCCTTTCGTCAAATAACATGAAAAACTGAAACCCAAACCTACCTTGCCTCGCCCATTTGTAGGCAGGTGGTCACACCGGGGCAACGGGAGGCAGGCAAGTGGGTCACGGTTAGAAGAGGGAAGAGGTGGAGTCAGGTACTACAGAGTACCCCAGTGGCTGTAGCCCTAGACAATAAGTACACCTGTTTGAGTACAGTGGGGGGGGGGAGTGTTGTTTAGCCTACCTGGGGGAAGCAACAGTGGCCGTGCTCTGGCACAGAGTCCGGCGCAGTAGCTCAGAAGGGTAGGGAAAGGAAGAGGAAGGCAGTAGTAACAGGCGACTCGACAGTTAGGGAGTCAGATAGGCGATTCTATGGACGCAGTCAAGAGACCCGGATGGTAGTTTGCCTCCCTGCTTCCAGGGTCCGGGATGTTTCTGATATACTAAATACCGGAAGTGGGAGGGTGAAGAGCCAAAGGTCGCGGTACATATACGTACGAATGACATAGGTAGGAAAAGGGAAGAGGTCCTGAAAGTAGAATATAGGCGATTAGGATGGGAGTTGAGAAGAAGGACCGCAAAGTAGTAATCTCAGGATTACTGCCTGTGCACGCGACAGTGAGAGTAGGAATAGAATGAAGTGGAGGATAAATGCGTGCCTGAGGAATTGGAGCAAGGGGCAGGGATTCAAGTTTCTGGATATCTGGGACCTCTTCTGAGGCAGGTGTGACCTGTACAAAAATGATTGGTTGCATTTGAATCGCAGGGGGACGAATACCCTGTCGGGGAGATTTGCTAAGGCTACTAGGGAGACTTTAAACTAGAATAGTAGGGGGATGGGAATCAAATTGAAGAGACTAGGAGAGGAGGTTAGTTCACATTTTAAAGGATGTAATGGTGGATGTCTCCGGTTCTGACAGGATATTCCCTAGGACCTTGAGAGAATTTAGTATAGAAGTATAGAAGAAGTAAGGGTTCTGACTGAAATATTTGCAATTTCTTTAGAAACGGGGGTGGTAACGGAGGATTGGCGTATTGCTGATATTGCTCCATTGTTTGAAAAGGGTTCTAAGATAACCCTTGCAATTATCGGCCTGTAAGTTTGACGTCAGTGATGGGTAAGTTAGTGAAAATTATGCTCAAAAATAGTATATAGACAGGGTCTGATTAGGAAAGTAAAGATGGATTTGTGCGTGGAAGGTCATGTTTGACAAGTCTTATTGAACTTTTCGAAGAGGTTACTAGGAAAGTTGACGAAGTTAATGCAGTGGGTTTTGTCTATATAGACTTCAGTAAGGCTTTTGACAAGGTTCCGCACTGAAGGTTAGTTTGGAAGGTTCAATCCTTGGGTATTAATATTGAAGTAGTAAAATGGATTTAACAGTGGCTGAATGGGATCTGCCAGAGAGTAGTGGTGGATAATTGTTTGTCAGGTTGGAGGCAGGTGACCAGTGGTGTGCCTCAGGGATCTGTACTTGGTCCAATGTTGTTTGTCGTATACATTGATTTGGATGATTGGGTGATAAGTTGGATTAGTAAGTATGCAGATAAATCTAAGATAGGTGGCGTTGTGCATAATGAAGAAGTTTTTCAAAGCTTGCAGAGAGATTTAGGCCAGTTAAACGAGTGGGTTGATAGATGGGAGATGGAGTTTAATGCTGATAGGTGTGAGGTGCCTCATTGTGGTTGGGTTAATCAAAACAGTACATACATGTTAAATGGTAGGGCATTGAGGAATGCAGTAGAACAGACTGATCTAGGAATAATGGTGCATAGTTCCCTGAAGGTGGAATCTCATGTGGATAGGGTGGTGAAGAAAGCTTTTGTTATGCTGATCTTTATAAATGAGAGCATTGAATACAGGAGTTAGAATGCAATGTTAAAATTGTACAATGCATTCGTGAGGCCAAATTTGGAGTATTGTGTACAGGTCTGGTCACCGAATTATAGGAAATTTGTCAACAAAATAGAGACAATACAGAGGAGGTTTATTAAAATGTTACGTGGGTTTCAGCCCCTAAGTTGCAGAGAAAGGTTGAACAAATTATGTCTTTATTCTTTGGAACGTAGAAGGTTGAAAGGGTACTTAATAGGTTTATTTCAAATTATGAGGGGTATAGATAGAGTTGACGTGGATAGGCTTTTTTCCATTGAGAGTAGGGGAGATTCAAACAAAAGGACTTGAGTTGAGGGTTAGGGGGCAAATATTTAGGGGTAACACGAGGCGGAACTTCTTTACTCAGAGAGAGTTAGCAGTGTGGAACGAGCTTCCAGAAGGAGTGGTAGTGGCAGGTTCTATATTGTCATTTAAAAAAAATGCATGGGCATATGGACAGGAAATTAATGGAGGGTAATGGGCCGATTTAGGTCCGTGGGACTAGATGAGAGTGAGTGTTCGGCACGGACAAGAAGGACCGAGATGGCGTGTTTCCGTGCTGTATTTTTTTTTTAATGTTGCGGAAGATCACTGAGTTTTCTCTGGCCCTGTGGTGATTTAATATATTCACCACACCTGGAGTGGAGACATTTCCCATCACTTCAGGTCCTTTCAGGGGTATCACAGATAAGTACATTCTGGTAATTCTGTGTCGTTAACACCGACGAATTATAAAACTCTATGCCATAATAATATCCATGTTTTATGTCAGTAACCGTACGTAAATGCACACGTTTTGTCATTATCAACATATAAAAATACTGCTTGTGTAATTGTCAAAATAAAAGGACAGGATTTGCATTACTGGCAGATTCCCTCAGGGAGAAGTATTACAAAGGGTTAATACACCTACCATGTCTGGCCAGAGAAGGCAGCGACAGCATTATAACAACAGAGATAGGACACGATTTCCCAAAGACTGCGCAAATGTAGTGTAGAAGGAAGGTTTTCTTAACAAAAAGTACACTTACAGAACTCAATTAAAACCAATAAGGACGGGGAAATGAAATGATGGTAAATTAAACAATTACATAAAAACGATATTAATCAGCCCTAAATTGGGGAGGAGTGCGGCAGAGCTTTCAAGAATCAGTGGATTCTGGAATGGTTCTGTGTGCTTAGAGAAAATGCCATTCCGGTCTTTAAGTAGCCTGCAGAACGAAGGCGGAATAGCCTGACAGCAGTGGTTCTGAAGATTTTAGAGTCCACTCTTAAGGATGAGGGTTCAGGGTACTTGGAAGCACATGATAAAATAGGGCACTACACCAGATATGCATTTATTATGGGCTCCCCAGTCGGATACAGAGCGATTTAAACGATATTCCGAAAAAAGGATCATATATGAGTTACTGAGGATTTTAAGAGTCGAGAATTCGAGGACTACGCCTTATCAATCGCAGCGTGATCGACACCCGGAGAGGTATACTGGGACCATGCTAGACATGCTCAGAACCCTGAAGATCAGCAAAAAAGAACAAGTGGAGTGGATAAATTGGACAGTTAATCTGCTGCTACAACGGCACGCAAATTTAAGCTGCAGGCTACTCGCCATATCATTTGATCTTTGGGCGCGAGGCAAGGTTCCCCATCGACCTTCGTTTTCCAAATGGCAAAGAAGACTTACCACTGAAGACTTATCTGGTACATGTCTGATATGAGAAGGGAGCTGAAAAAAATGCTTATGAATTAACTGAGGTAGTGGCTGCCAAGCAGAATCAAGGAAATACGAGGAGGTATGAGCAAAAGAGGATGTGAATGGGACTGTCAGGATTCGCTATTGGAACCACCTTCTATCTCTGAGACAAGAGGTGCTTGTTGACCTGGAGTCGGGCCTGGACCCTAAATCTAATAAAAGCACTCTAAGGCAACATGAGGGGTTGGGGTTTGTAGTCGGGATGGGGTGTGCTGAACGCCCAGCAACAGGAATAATTAAACCAGCGCACGATTATTGGATACGGACTCGGAAGATGAGAAATGGTTGTGTGGCATATATCGCATTTCGCCAACTCCCCAGTCATTGAGAAAATATTCCCATCTTTTCTCACGCTTCAGCAGATGAAACGGGGGGAGGGGGGAGTTATAAGTGCCCAGGCAAATTTTAGCTGGACTATAAAGAGGGTGAAGCGGAGATCCGCCAATGGGCAGAGGGACTCCAGTTCCAGTTCTGATACACCAGGGGAGTCCTCGCTAAATTGCTGAAGTAGTGTCGGAAACTGAAAGACGTTGGAATAAGGAGGACTCAAATAAATCAGGAGTCCGCAAAGATCGGCTGCTCTATGTAGTATTCAGAAATATACCTGACATAATCACTATATATACCTGAAATATAATCACTATGGACTAGCTATTTACTATACTATGTAATCACTCCTATGTACTGAATATTACTATGTATTATTTTACGAGACACATTTTACTATGTATTGTTTTACTAGTTACCTTGTATTCTCGTAGCTATATACTGTGGCAGTTAAAGAACATCTGTTTATCATCAGCAGCACTAATTAGCTGAAATGTACTCCATATGTTATACAATAGAATGGCTTATGAAGAGATAACGGTGACAGACAGGATGGTATGAACAGGAAATGTAATGTGAGGGAGGTTAAGGGAGGCTGACTGAGAAACAATCGTGGCCAGGAATGAGGCCCAAGATGTGAACTGGAAAGAAATACTGGTGGCGCACCGAGAGCTAGGCAAGAGCGTTTTATTAGTTAATGTATAGAGTATATGCAACGAAAAATTGATTGGGTATGCTGATAAAACCGAAATATAACTGAGATAAGAAATTACTATAAAGAATGCTGTACACCGGAGTTCGGTGGGCTTTCGGTGACAAGTTCATTGATTGCATCAGCCTTTGTTTGCAAATAAAGGTTTAAACTTCTCGAAGAATTCTTTGCGTCAGGGAAACAGAGTTACGACTATCCCCTAATGAGATGCTTCATTACCTTTTACAAATGGAGTGGAGGTGCTGACATCACGAAATTCCTTTGAAAGCGGTTTTATTAATAGGAGGTGTCAAATTATATCAAGGTCATGAAGACATGACGATTTTGTTGGGTGGGTGGATGATTTACTCCCCGGTTAATATTTCTATTGTCGTGTTGTATGTCTTTCATTTGGTAGGTCTGTGAGAGCTGTTAGTTTTCAGCTTGTTCCGTTTTCAGCTTCTTTCGGTTATTGTTGACGATAAAAGATGTGGAAAATGTGTGTCATCTGATTAGAATGGTCGAATTTGAGGGAGGTTTCTCTGTTGAGGGACACTGAGGTTGGGCCTGCGGCTTTTGTTCGATAGGGATGAAGAGGTAAGACGCCGGAGATAAGCGATTGTAAGATTCGTCCCGGAGTGAGCCCGTGATTCGATGATGATGGGTAAGATGAAATGACGATCGTTGACTTGTAGAAGCTGTGAGCTCGAAATTGTGCACATTAGATTGTTAAAAATGGACCTTTTCTTATTCTTTATTTTTGTTCTTATCTTTACTAACCCTTCGGTGAAATTAAGAACTGTAGAGATAAAATCTTTTAATCGCTTGTGATGTACTGTCTGTTACTTCGCGGCAGTAATTATAACAGGATAGGTGCACAGAATTCACACAAACAGCGGGTTTAGCGTGGGATATCGCCTCAATGTCAAAAGTTTGGCGGGGCCGGTGTTATCTTTCCTAGACTTAGGCAGCCGAGAGAACCAGGCTTTTTCACGACGATTGATAGGCACTGATTTCTCTAACAGAGCGGATACGATGAGGGAACTCCTCAGAGGCAGTGATCATAAAATGATAGGACAGCATCCTGCGGTTTGAGTGGTAGGACCTAAAATTAGATGTGACGGTAATTACAGAGGAATCTGAGAGGATCCGGTAAGAGTTGACTTGAAGGGACAGTAGATGGATACTGGCAGACCAGCAACGTCTGGGGTTTCAGGCAGCTCTAGGATCCAGTCACCTACTGGTAGTAATATTCCACAGGGATAATATACCAAGCATGTGTGATGAGAGAAGGGAAAGACAGCATAATAACAATGCACATGGGATGCAATAGCTCAATATTGTGCAAATATAGAGGTGTAGGATTTAAAACAAAAAAAAGAAGACAATTAAAATCAGTAAGGGGGAGAGATAAAATGAAGCATAAAAAATTTCACTCCTCACGTATGTGAACGATGTAAGAAATAATGGCAATTCAATTGAATTCGAAATGTGCCTCGGCTTCAAGAGAAAATATCTACCTTAAGTGGAATCCTACTGATTTACAATGAGGGTGGTTGAGAGGACCGTGGAAATGATGTATTTGGTCAGTTTTAGAGGGCTTGCTAAAGACAACAGTGAGTGATAGGAAGCATTTTTGCTTGTAGTGAAGTGGGATTGAGGAAAATTTGTACCGATTTAAGCACATTATGAATGTAATTCCGAAATCATTATCAGAAAATAACTATAACACTGAAGAACACATAAAATATCTGAAGCAGATAGAAGAGGTACAGGATCAACTTGCCCATTCAGAGAGAAATAATATGGGCTTTTGAAATAGGAGATGACGTTAGTGATTGATGTAATGACACACCTCCGTATGTTTAGTACGATGATAGGCCTCGTTCCAAACATCTCCTGCCAGCAACAAAAGCGAAAAAAATACAGTACTGCTGCTACCCCTTCCCCTTTTGCGACCAGAGAGAAATGGCAATGTAAGGAAACGGGGCAGGACACTGAAACAAGAATATAACATGCGCCGCTTCCTTTGTGCTATAGCATCTGGAGATATTTCTCAGGGTATTGGGACATAAGTGACCGCGGAGATCATAGTGGGTTGTTACAGGTAAATGATTACCGGAGATCAGTACACAATCGAGGTACTAGAGTGGAAAGGAAATTCATTAGACTGTGTTTGCATGTGAAGATATCTTAAAGCCGTAACAATTAACCGCATTTTAACGCCTCAGAATTCCATTCTTCGCACTCGACTTTGCCGGAAATACAAGGATCGGGAGGAATTTGAAGCAATAAAGAGTCCGGTAAGTTACATTTCGGTATTAACAGAAGATACCGCTAGACGTGCTAACAAATGTAGCTGCAAACAGCCAACTACATTAATGTCAGAACACTGTAATAGCAGAGCCGAGATATCGTCGTAAGCAGTACTAGAGATCATACCTTCCTTACGGAATGTCACCAGCGTCGGTCCTCCAGGCAGACTTCCCTTGATCTACTACCTCATCTGCCTTCTGTTAATAAACATTTTTGTTGATAAAAACTGTTTTATCAGTTTTTCAAAGAATTCAGTCGTTCATAAGGGACGACGTGCCCCCACAAGAGCATGCTGACTATCAACAACCAGAATACGTTTCTTCAGGTACTCATAATTCCCGTTTCTCAATATCCTCTCCAATAGCTTGCCAACTACTGGCGGAAAACCCCTAGCCTGTAAATCTCAGGACTCTCCCTATTGCATTTATTGAACAAAGAAAGACATTTACCATCCACCAATCATCTGGTACTCCTGCTGTGGCAGTGAAGACGCAATATAATTTCTAAAATCACAGTAATATCTTCGCCCGCTTTCTGTAATTACACGTATATCCGTTCTAGCAAAGGGGAATGATTGATTTTAATGTTTTACAAGTTTCCAGCGCATAAATCCTAGAAGGGTATGTCCCAGCATATCCGCCTTTTTAAGCTATACCCACATTCAGATAGTGGTGGTGCAACTGGACTATCTGACGGTGGTGTCTGAAAAGAGGATGCTGTCCAAGTTGCATGCCATCTTGGACAAGGCCTCCCGTCCACTCAATAATGTACTGGTTAGGCACAGGAGTACATTCAGCCAGAGACTCATTCCACCGAAATGCAAAACTCACCGTCATAGGAATTAATTCCTGCCTGTGGCCATCAAACTTTGCACCTCCTTCCTCGGAGTGTCAGACACCCTGAGCCAAAAGGCTGGTCCTGGACTTATTTCCACTTGGCATAATTTACATATTATTATTTAATCATTTATTGTTTTATATTGCTAAATTTCCACTGTATTCTTGGTTGGTGCGACAGTAACGAACCCCAATTTCCCTCGGATCAATAAAGTATCTGTCTGTCATTCATCAAAGTCCCGCTCACTGGTGAATACCGAAGCAAAGTATCATTAAGGACATTCACTGCCTCCTTGCACTCTAGACACATGCTTCCACTTTTATCACTGATCTGTCCCATCCTCTCCCTCGTCATCATCCTGCTCTTCACTTACCTGCGACTCTCCAAGGCCTTCCCATTTACCCTTCTAACAGTTCTAAGTCCATTGTTAATCGCCTTCCTGGTTAGATTGTGACTTTCCATAGCCCTAACTGATCTTTTCTTCCTGAACATTAAGTTTCTTACTTTATTCTTCTTGACGAGGTTTTTCATATCCCTTGTCAACCAGGGTTACTTTACACTTCCTTCTGTTCCTTGCCTCAATGAGACAAGTCTATACTGAACCCCAGTCAAGTGTTCCATTAAGAATTAACTGTTGCGCATTTCAAGGAGCACACCACTTCACAAATTCGGCTCCCAGGTTCCTACCTAATAGCAACAATTAAATACAATCCATACTGTCTGCTCCTATCCCGGTGTAAGGGCATAGTAAATGTTGAATAGTTGACACGCGAAGAAATCTGTGTCATTTCTTGTACCAGATCCTGGATGGACTGTTATTGATTCCGCCTGCACCATTATTGAGTAATTAGGTCATATCTGAAAGTTTTTGCACGATGAAGTACCAATGCATATTAATGAATTTAAAGTTACCTGTGACATCCACCCTGTTAATATGGCACCTGTCCAAAATCTATCTCCCGATCAGTTCCTACCTTTCTCCGTACCTTTTTTCTTTGGTGATAGACTGCGGGGTGTGTGATCTCTCCACAATACACTGAAATGAGTGATTTCTCCCTTTTTGATTCTGAGTTCTGCTCATGGTTCATCAATAGCCAATCTTTTCACCGTTTTTTTGCCTTTCCGCAGCTGTGATAACATCACACTCTCCCTGTTTCAATAACACTTCCATTGCTCTCATTTACCCGACTCTGTCCATGTTGAAACATCTGAATCCCGGAATGTCTGGAAGCTATTCCTGCCCTTGTGATTGTCAAGTCTCTGCGATAGTTTGAAGTAATTCAAGATATGTAACAATCCCGCCAGCCCATTGAACATCAGCCCAGTTTCCTACCTTGACTGTATGAAATATGCAATCCTCCGTGGTCTTTGCAATTTCGGGATGACTAGGCAAATGATAGTTTGAATTTATGAAAAAATACTGATTTTTAAACTGTTTTATTCGAAAACTCCGCTGAATTACAATTGGACGTGGGCGTTATCTACACAAATGGCCATTTAATGTAAACACATACTTCAGTCCATTCTTAAGCTCTTCTCTGAATTTCCTCTGTGTCAGTGTATAGATACAAGTGTTGGTGCACATACTGAGAATTAGCAGCATGAACCCAAATTGCTGTAGTATATATACCGGGGAACTGAAATATCTGTCCTCGTAAAAATAGTTTTGTGCTTGCCATTTCAGGGAACGAGCTACATAGGGCATCCAAAATAAGATGAAATTAGTTGAAATTGCAAACAATAAAATCATCGATTTTCTCCGGTTTTCCATCTCTGTATCTTTCTGTTTATCGCTGCTGTTCCGAAGCCCTCTGCGGACTCTATTGGCCGCGATGATATGTCTGACAGTTAACCCATTGAACACGAGCATTAAGCCAATTGGTAGCAATGGTGTTACAATGCTATCCAGTAATTCGAATACTTTCCAGACGTGTAAAGTAGCGTATTCATATGTGAAAGAGCAACGCCACGGTATGTTGTCAATAATGACGTAAGGTTCAATGGCAAAGTAAAACGGGACACTTCTGCCGCAGCTCACTATAACCACGGTCACCATAACCACCGTTGCTGTTCTCTCAGTGCAGTATCGTTCCCGCAGCTTTCGACAACATATTGCGATGCAACGATCGAAGGTAAAGCTGACCGTAAACCAAACAGAAGAGTCCATTGCTATAATTCTAAATACAAGTGTCAGGGCGCACACAGGAGTGATGAGCAGGTATCTGGTGTACATGTAGATATAGTTGGTCTGTTCTATTAACGCAGCAACTATAACCACCGTCAGATCCGCTGTTGCCATTCCAACGAGGTAACGGGTGATGCATTTGGAGAGTCCACACTTTCCCCGAGATAGAATCACAATCGCCGTTAAATTAACTGGAAGAAATTTGGGGAGTAAACAAAAAAAAATATCGTTAGGTGCATCTGTCTGAATGCTAACCATTCTTCTGATGCTATACAGGACATTTCTTTGTGAAATCCAGTGTGTGTGGACTCCGCCGGCTGTAGGATAATAATGGACTGGGGTGGCTGTGGGTTGGCGACCTTCCGACAGTTTAGAGCCAGGCATCTGATTACCACAATTCACATACCGGTGAACAGTCAATCGCTGCATAAACAACACCTCTATTATTACAGGTGAAACGGCTAAGGGTTTATTTGTAGTGAAATTAAAGAGATTTAAAGTACTAGTTACAATTTACTGACTTGTTACAGAACAGACCTGCTTGTCGGAAATAGACCGGTCGGTCATTTGATAAAGCTGCCATGCTGTTGTTGTAAGGTCGAAGTGTCTGTATTGATAGAGACTCCGACCTAGAAACCCATAGACCAGTATCGCTTCAGAAAGCCGAGCCAGGTTTGAAACTATGTCAATATCGATACCAACGTAATTGACAAGACAAAAACACATCGATTCACATACGAAAAATGAAAATAAATCCATTAGATACTTGAATACTCCATTCTTGTAACACTTTTCAAATGAGGGTAGAATCTGTACTGAGTAAAACTCCGAACAGTGCAAGGGATCAGCATCGAGACGACAGCACTATGCATATAGTGACCAGCTCCAGTATCTTACCAGGGATACCGATCGCTACAACTGCAGGATAGAAAATGGCCGCGATGTAGTAAATCGCTGGATATCCCATATTCCGTCAGAAGCAGCGTTCAGTTGTACGGAGCGTTCCAGCTGCTCTGATGGATCAGTCATCGACTTCACTGAGTTATAAGCAAGTGCGAGTAATTCCACAGAGACAATTAGCGTCGTTGTCACATCAGTCACATTAGGGACAGCCAGCTACACAAACACTTACACTAAAACGTTTTTCTAACTCTGAGTCTGTGCCAGGAATTTGTCTCCTCAAGGGATGTTATAAGTTAAAACAAAAGATAATGTGACTATTGCCAATTTAATTTCTAGAACACCCGGCGTCTGCTGCTGAAATGGAATATTTTCTGATTACTGTTCTTTCAGAATCAGAATCAATTTTATTATCATCGGCATGTGTCGCGAAACTTGTTAACTTAGAAACAGCAGTTCAATGCAACACATAAAAATATAATAATAGTGATAACATTAATAAATAAGTAGGAGTATACGCATATTGAAAAGTTAAATATTCGTTCAAAAACAGAAATCATACATATTAAAAAGTGAGGTAGTGTTCACGTGTTCGATGCCCATTTCGGAATCCATTGGCAGGGGAGGAGAAGCTGCTCCTCAATCGCTGACTGTGTGCCTTGAGGCTTCTGTGTCTCACAAAGGCAGCGTCCATTATTAAGGACCTCCGGCACCCAGGACATCCCCTTTTCTCACTGTTACCATCGGGTAGGAGATTCAGAAGGCTGAAAGCACACACTCTGCGATTCAGGAACAGCTTCTTTTCCTCTGCCATCCGATTCCGAAGTGGGCACTAAAGTTTTGGACACCACCTCACTTTTTTTTTGATATACATTATTTTTGGATTTGCACATTCTTTCTATAATCTATTCAATATACGTAATTGATTTACCTGTTTGTTTATTATGTTTTATTTTAGTTATTATGCTTTTATCTCTTTCTGCTCGATTATGTATTGCATTGAATTGCTGCTGCTAAGTTTTTTTAAAAAAAATCACGTCACATGCCTGTGACAGTAAACCTGATTCTGATCCTGTTTCTGATTCTGATTCTGATTCCAATCTGAGAATGAGAAAATATGAGAAAATGAGCATACCCTGGCTGCTTAGTAATGGAAGCTGCAGTGTTGAGAAATCGCTCCTTGAAGATGTCCTGGGTACTTTGTAGAATCGTACCCAAGATGGAACCGAATAAAGTTACAACCCTCTGCAGCTCATTCGGTCTTGTTCTGTAGCAACCCCACCCCCCCCCTCCTGCCCCCATACCATCCAGTGACGTAGTCTGTCAGAATGCTCTCCGAAGTACATCTATAGACGTTTTAGAGTGTCTTTGTTGACATGCCAAATTTCTTCAAACTCCAAATGAAATACAGTCGCTCTCCTGCCTGCGGCATAACTGCTTCGACATGTTGGGACCAGGTTAGGTCCTCAGAGATCTTAACACTCAGTAACTTGAAACTGCTCACTCTATCCACTTCTGATCCCTCTATGAGATTTGGTATATGTTCCTCCGCCTTACCCTTCCAGAAATCCACACTCAGCAATTTCGTCTCACTGAAGTTGCCTACCAGGATTTTGCTTTGACACTACTCCACTAGTTGACATATCTCCGTTCTGTACGTCCTCTAGTCTTCGCAAGAGTTTCTATCAACAATAGATTACCATCTTACAGTCTATTGACACGAAAACCGAATTAAGTTCCATAAAAAGCAATACATTATATTCGCACTGAAATTATGTGCTGAAAATCCAAAGTGTTGCTTATGTCCCCATGAATCTGTGATGGGTCACCTCATTGTTTTGATTCTTCAGGTGAAAATTATATGTTCTCTTCCAATTTTTCATTCAGACACATCAAATCAAAACAACTGAGACTGGTGTAAGGTCCGTTGTTATTTATCATCCATGTGGTAATATATTGCCCAGACACTAAGATTGTATGGGTATTTTTTTTTGTATACATGTACGTACAGTCACATACAATGTACAGTCAGATACACAATCAGATCAATGTGTATTGGTATATCTGGTGGCCTGGTGAAATAAGCTTCCCGGAGCCTGGTGGTCCTGGTCTTCATGCTGCTCTACAGCCAGACGGAGGCATCTGTAACAGTTTATGGTTGGTGTGGCTGGAGTCGCTGATGATCTTCCGGGCCCTTTTTACGCACATGCATTACATGTCCTGCAGAGAGGAAGGTTCACCTCAACAGGTGCGCTGGGCTGTCGACACCGCTGTCTGCAGTGCTCTGCGATTGAAGATGATGCAGTTCACTTACCAGGCGGTGACACAGCCAGTTAGCATGCTGTCGATACTGCCCCTGTAGAAAGTCCTGAGGATTTGGCGACTCATGCCAAACCGCATCCGCCGTCTGTGGAACAGGCGCTGTTGTCCTTTTTTCACCAGAAAGCCAGTTTGTACAGTCTAGGTCAGAACCTCGATGATGTGTAAACTGAGGAACTTGAAACTTATCATCGTCTCAATTGCAGTCCCATTGATGTCAATAGGGGCTAGTGTGTATCTGTCCCTCCGGTAATCTCCGATCAGCTTCTTCGTTTTTTCAACAATGAATGGGATGTTTCTTGTGTGCCACTGTCTCAAAGCGTTGATTTCTCGTCTGTAGGCTATCCCGTCATAGTTGCATACAAAGCCTATCAATATCGTGTCACCTGCAAACTTGATCAGCTGGCAGGAGCAGCAACACGATCAACTATACAAATCTCTGGTGAGACTGCACTTAGTGTTCAGTTCTGGTCACCTCATTATAAGAAGGATGTGGAAGCTATGGAGAAGGTTCAGAGGAGATTTACCAAGTTGTTGCCTGGATTGGAGAACAATTCATATGAAGCAAGGTTAGCAGAGCTGGGACTTTTCACTTTGGAGCGTAGAAGAATGAGAGGGAAATTGATAGAGGTCTACCAGATTATGAGAGGCATAGATAGGGTGGATATTCAGTAGCTGTTTCGCAGGGCACCAATAGCAAACACCAAAGGGCTTATGTACAAACTTAAGGGAGGGAAAATTTAGGGGACACATCAGGGGTAAGATTTTTACCCAGAGGTTTGTGTGTGTCTTGAATTACTTGCCAGGGAGGGTGGTGGAGGCTAAAGCATTGGGCTATTTGAGAGCTTCTTGGGCAGGCACATGGATGAAAGGGAAACAGAGGATTATTGGGTAGTGTCTGTTTAGTACTGTTTTAAGGATTATATGGGTCGGAACAACATGGGGGGCTGAAGGGCCTGTACTGTGCTGTAATGTTCTATGGTTCTATGGATCGTGGGTCTATCTGCAGTAGAGGAGGAGAGGGGCCGCGGGGAGTGAACCCATCCTTTCCAACTGCCGGGATCGGACAAGAAGTCTAAAGTACAGTTGGACAAGGCGGAGTGCAAGCAGACGTGTCTAAACTTCTTATCGATACAGAGCAGAATTACTATGTTGTATGGTGAAATATAGTCCAATAACAGTATTCTATCGTATGCATCCTGTTCTCAGCTGAGTGCCGTGCTGTCGGTTTGCAAAGGCTGTTTATCAGTTGGCTAATTGTGGGTTGTCCAGTGTGCGCGGTAACATGCTGAAGATGTAGATCTCGACCAGCCTCTCAAAACATTTGTTTATGATTGAAGTGAATGCGACAGGACGCCACTCGTTTAGACATGCTTCTTTGTTTTTCTTGGTACGGAGATAATGGTGGATGATTTGAAGCAGGAGGGCAATACACAGAGAGAGAGAGAGAGAGAGAGTAAGAATAAAAATTCCTGTGAGCTCACCAGCCAGCTGTGCCGCGTACAATTTGAGTGCTCGCCCTGGGTGCTACACGTTCATTGGCAAATGCAAGTGCATCGGATTTAGTGGGTGACTGCGAAGCGCTGGCGTTCCACAACACGCTACCCAAGTCTACTTTGGGCCTCACCGATGTGGAGTCTGCCGCACAGGGAGAACCGGATATAACCGCCTGACCTGGAAGGACCAATTTCCACGAAGGATGAGTGCAGACGGAGGTGTGGAACTTGTTACGCTTGCAGCATGAAGTGCCAGGAAGTAGATCAGTAGGAAGCGATAGGGGACAAGGGATTGATGTGGAAAACGATACGTGCAGAAAGCAGAGAGGTCTTTTTTCCCCTCAGCGTTGGCGTGGGCGAATGGTATAAGAACAAATATTCCAGAAAGTGAGACATAGATATCGATAAATCCTAAACTTTTCTGTGTGACGTTTTCGTTCAGTCAAGCAAAGGCCGGGCAAATGTTGTAGTAAAATTAAACCACTGGAACACGGAAAGAAACGGTCATTGCTATCCGGTGTAAATCAAAATGCAGGAAACCTCGCCACTCTTCCAGCGTCTGAGGGTGTTTTGACAGACCTTTCAATGGGAGATGCCCATAGTGATTATTTTTTTCTTCGCAACATGCACGATAGCAAAAGAATAGCCCAAAGAATGAATGAATCGCAGTAAAAATGTTAGGCCACCGATCTCCCTCCTCCCAGCTCGTTAGCACAAGCAGCAGCAAGGCCACAGCCCTAGCACTTCATTCTACTAAAAATAAAATGAGTGAGAAAGAGCGCGTGATTCGCAGAGTACAGCGCCCCCGTCAGCTGATCCGCTGTTTCCGATGTTCCGTTTTCTCCCGTGACACCTCAGTTGGCGGTGCCAGAATAGAATCGCCTCGTTCACGAGGCCATGAAGCCTCCGAACCCCGGAGGCGAGTTCGTCTTCTAGCCCGCCACCTTGAGATTTCGACAAGCTACTTTCTGTGATCCCCCTGGTGCGTGAAGCACCACCGGAAAGAATCGAAGTTTGAGTAAAACACCTGGTCAGGGTCTTCGATAAAACCCCTTTCACCATGAAAAGGGAAACGGGGCATTGAGCTCTTTTCGTAGATGAGCGAGAAGAAGTCGCTGTTACATGCCATCGTCGCCCAGCCCACCAAGCTACGAGTTTGTCTAACTCAGCCACCATCCGGCTGCTTCCAAGGATGTTTTATGTGAGCCTTCAAACTGTTTGCTCTCCATGATGTTCTTTTCCGCTTCATTAAATATATAATTCTACAGAGGTCCGGAAACGCAAGATCCGGCTTCCCATGGTAAATATTCAGTCAAACCTTTGCAAACGTATATACTGACTGAGTGCACTGTTGTCCCTAAAGAACATCTGTCCAGATGACGAACAACAAATAACATTAAGGCAAGTTCTGCCGCTTGTGAACATATTGATTTAGGAAGCTTGACCGCACAACAGTATGCAAAATGTTCTCCCTCTGCTGCCACTATCTTGCCTCTCTGAACAAAGCAATTCTGAATCCACGCAGCCAAGTATCACTGAATCCCCTGCGTACTGACAGACTGCATGAAACTACATTGGGCAAACGTAGAACGATCCATTACTGCAATGAACAGAGCTGTCTCTACCGTACAGGCACAATATTGACCACACTGTTATTATCAATCCTTATCCCGACCTGCCAGCGTCCCCATAGATAAGATTACTGATTGTCCTGTTCACTCACAACTGCAATGTCACAATCACAGCTATTTCGGTCCCACGATTGAATACACAAAGAGAATACCACTGCTTATTCAGAACAATCTCTCAGTATATTGGTAATTTCATACTCCGTCCAGCCTAACGATGGACACCGCGAAAGCTAGATACGACCATAAAGCAAAATCAAACATAACAATGTCCCTCTTCATAAAATACTTCTCAATGTAGTTTCATGCAGTCTGTTTCATGCGGTGTCTGTCAGACACTGAAAAATAAAGAATGCCGAGCTTTCATCACTTACACCTTTACACAACAGATATGATGTCTCACAGCCGGAATAAAATAGTAAATATACTTGTTCAAATACTCTGTGTACACGTAAACATATGTTTAAAATATTTAACTATTGAAGAAAGAAGTGCTGAACGTTTCGAATACATATGCCTGTTTATTTTTTTTTCTTCATGGTCCAATCGGGCTGTGTAACAACAACAAGGGAGAATTATTGCACATCACTAATCAGATTAATTACTGTCAAGATGAGATGTTGTTAACCCGTTATAGTTCGGCACTTGTAGAATTACGGAATACGCTCAGTTATATGTTTGTGGAAAATAAAACAATAAGACGGTTCATTTTTTCAAAAATATTTTTAAATAATTTGTAAATATTGTTAGAAATAGATAAAACATTGCAAGGAACGGAATAAAGATTGGCAGTACTGTGAAACACAGCCGGATGAATGAGCACAACCATCCACTGAGCGCACTCACGGACATCTGTCTGAGTCACTGGGGAGACAATACCGGGATTTGAATTGGACGATAGCAGTTATGAATCAGACACATTAACTGTAAAGCTGAAACGTCAGAACGATTACAGGCCTGGCTTATAGTTCACAGAGACCCATCCGTTCAATAAGCAGAACGGTCCGCACTTTACAAACATGTCACTGACCACGCTGATGTTATCACTGCATCTCTTGAACCATCTGAAATGATAATATTACTGCTGGCCAAGATCATGGCATCATTCCTAATCCTATTGTCTGTCGTTAACCCTGCTGATAATGTTGTTGCTCCTGCAGCCTCAGCTGATCAAATTGATGATGCCACAGCGTGGCCTGGTCATTCACTGACAGTATTCCTCAGACAAACATAATTTTAATGTCTCCCCTCTACAAAATTCAACTGGAGATTTATCCAAGTCCTTATGTTATCGACTCAGTCAACTGATAGGCCAAAGGTTGAGGAAAGGGATCAACTAAGTACAGGCCTGTATTCTGCACATTAATATTTTTAGTTGTTATCGACGTGGACAGTGTTGACATTACTGCCCTAAACGATAGAGCAAATGAACCAGAGAGATAACTAGTCTAGATGCCACTATTATGCAGCCACAGCGCTATCTTAAATGCAGGATCACTGCATACCCCCTATATCGGCTTTGACGTTAAATGTGAAATTGATGCATTGTGATCCTAATATCAGTGGATTCCAATTTGTCAGAAAGAGGCTGGTCTCGTGTCTTGAATATAAGTCATTATATTACAGATTGGAAATGATATTAAATGAGCACCAATAGATATAACGTTTTATGAAAGATCGAACGGTGGAGCGAGCTGAATAAACAACGCAACAATATAATCTCTACTGGGGCATATTGGTCAATTCAAATACAGTTTCATCGCAGGCAATGTTTTGAATACTGAAAAGCAATAGATTCCGCAGATGCTATATACCTGGAGCAACACACACACACTCACACAATACTGGAGGAACGCAGCAGGCCAAGCAACGTCTATGGAAGCGAATACACAGTCGACCTTTCAGGCCAATGCACTGCTTTAGGACTAGAAAGGAAGGGGGACAGTATAAAAATGTAGGGGACGGGGAAGGCAGTGATTGGTGAATCTATGTAGAGGTGATATCCTTCTTGTCCATCTCTTTATTTTCCATCTGTTACTTCCCAGCTTCCGGATACATATTTTCATGTGTAAGTCTAAGTGGAACGCGACACATTTACACTGATGTCTTCTCACATACAGTTCTGTGACTTATCGGTTCAAATTAAAATCTATACACTTGTGCAGGTCAGTGAAATCAAAACCAGAAGCTGTATAGACATGTGCCAATTGTATTCTTTGGCGGGATGTAATGGTGCCATATTATGAATGCAGAAATATTGCTGCTGAATCACTGACTGTTGAATGGTGTGTAGAACTTTATGCTGCACAGCTAAACCTGTCTGCTGTTTCGTGTTATATTGATTTTTTTTAATATACTCTTTCTCTTTCTAAACAGACATTTAACAAATTGAAACAAATTTGTTTTCGAATACATTTCGATGTATGTGTAGCTCGGTAGATCGGTAGCAGATGGAAAATATTTTGTATTGTGTTGCGTGCAGAAATGTTCTGGGTATCCAGCTCTTTCAGTTTCATCTTTAATAAACGATGTATGAGAAAGTGAAAGATTTGATTTGTACGTTTATAGGTGACAGTAAGGTTGGTCATGTTTAGCTAGTGTACATGGTTGATTTAACTTAAAACTGGACATTAGTAAGAAGAGGGACTGAGCTGAGAAGTGGAAGTGGAAGTTCACTCCATACAAGTGTGAAGTCACACCCTGTTGTGGCCGGAATTAAAGGAAGACTAAGGGGTTATTGGCAGAATTCTTCGCAGTGAGAAGGAGCATACCATTTTGCTGACCACGAGCATAATTCAGTAATAACGCGCGTTAATAGTGTTGTTCAGAAGGCATATGGTGCGTTGCCCTTAATTACTAGGGGTGATTGATAAGTTCGTGGCCTAAGGTAGAAGGAGATGAGTTATTACCTTGTAACTTTCTGCATTATCACTGAAAGATTTGAACTGCACGTCCATGTAACGAGAGCGTCTTGGACCTCCAGATGGTCCACAGCAGGGGTGATTGACAAGTTCGTGCAGGAATAATAATAAGCAATAATAAACAGGCTCTATCAATGTCTAGGGGTAAATGAATTGTCATAGAATATAAAGTTCAGTTCAACTCATGAGTGCCGATGTAGTTATGTGTGTTGTATTGTAATCGTTGGAGAGAGAGAGAGAGAGAGCGAGCGAGCGAGCGAGATGTAACAGCTACAGCAGCCAAACCTTCCTTTGCTTTCCTAATCCGTCGTATCGTTGTTATGGTGGTCATTCAGCTATGACCCCTCCGTCCTTCTGCTAGACTTTTCTTCTGTGGTGGACTTGTCACTCTGGCATGAGTGGACACGCACACAAGCCCCCACCGGCCCTGCGTTTACACTGATAGCCTTACTGACCGACCTCCTGGTTCGGTCCTCGAAGCCCCGACCTTTCTTGTGTGTTCCAACACTCAAGCAGTGTCCACTGGCGTGTCTGGAGGGTGTCTCTCCAGACCTGTCTTTTTATCCCTACTAACGGGGTCTCAGCTATCCATCAATTCTTAATGACTGTCTCCATCAAATCAGGCCACTCCTGCATCCACTGAGGAATGTTATTGAGCAAACTATTGTGTTTACAGCGAAACAATAAATATTTCAAATGGAGTCACAAAACAGTTAATCAGCAAATTCCTCCTTTCTCTTATCTGTCGCAGATGCTCTTACCTGTTTTTCGCATCTCTTTCTCATGGTCAACATAACAACAGTACGTGGTTCTCAGGAGGAGGGGTTGGGAATGGTTTACCCTTCACCCGATTGTCCATCAGGTCTGTTCATCACTCATAACACCCCCACCCTTCTGGTAATTTTTGCCAGGGGAAAATTAAATAATAAAACACATGACTGATTTACAGAGTTTAAGAAACTACAGAAGTTATCTTAACTACGAATAATACAGATACATGTTCAAATTAACATCTAGATAAACAATCAGCAAATACATTGTCACTCCCCTTTACATGTTGTATTTTAATATCAAATTCCTGTAACAACAGGCTCCAATTTAATAACGGCCTATTTTTTTTTAGTTTTCATGTCATCAAAAAAAAAGTACTAAAGGGGTTGTGTTCTTAGTTTAGGTGTATATTACAAACTGTGAACCAATACATGTGTGATTATAATATAGTACATTACAAAAGTTTGTTTAAATACTAATCGCTATTTTATTTTTAAACTTAACATTCAAACAATCAATCTTCCTTGATATTGTCTTTATTATTCACATGCTTTTTTCAAATTCCCTCAAAACCAGATCCTGTTATTCAAAGTGGCATTTGGACAACCTTTGTCCCTTTTCCACTTAACTCTCACGTGGTTAGCTTGCTCACCAGTGTGGAATAGGCCTTCACAAACTCCTTTCACAGGAGCTATCTTATCACCAATGTTTGCCAAACTAAGCCCATTTGCTGAACTTCCACACAATTCATTAATTTTAAGCAAGTCATTAATTTTATCTTCGGGATCTTTCATTCTATTTGTTTTCAGTTTAACAGTTGCAGATGATCCCTCTTGGTCAAAACAACAGTTCAAGTTCTGCCTCTCCATTTCACATACTTGAATAACATCAGCGAGTTGTCTTTCTTTAAATTTCCAAAAACACTGTAATTGATTCACAGGCACCTTGTTAACAAGCCATTGTTCAATTATTCAATTTAGGAACAACACCTTTTCCTTCTCCTTCAATAATATTCACATCACCAGCTTTGATCTCATCATTAACTTCTAACACACCCTCTAACACAAAAACTGAGAATTCTCACTTTCCACTGGTACAAAGGTTAACCCTTTCTTCACTGAACCATGTCCATCTGACCAAAAGAACTGCATTCCTTTTCAATTAAATCAGATACCACAGACTTTTCCTGAGTTTCAATACTATGTTCAGTACCCTGTGACTCCACATCCTTCACACCCTGAACACAAGCTGACGGGAGATCTACCTCTTCCAGGCTTTCAATACCAGTCCCCTTTTCAAATTCTAAGTTCTCCTGATTCTTCCAGTTACTCTCTGGGCAAATCTCATTCGGAGTAAACTAACCCTGCGGGTTAAAACAACCTCGTCTGCTAACCCAGCAGTCTCCCTCAAGGTAGCGGCATCTTTTTCATCTAGGACAGCCCTTACATCATTATCGGGAACACATTAAAATTCTTCAATTGCAAACTGCTCTGTCAAGCCAAACAGATCATCCGTGTCCAGCCCTGGACCTTCTAACTGCCATATCTGTTTCTCATCTTTACTCTGTGCCTCCATAACCTCCTTCCTCACTCCAAAATGTCCACCTAGAGGTATCATATGAGTCGAATACAATATTACGTTCCGATAGACCTTCGGAACCACCACCTGGTGTACCACCGCCCAGTCCTCATCGACTGGCACCATGGTCGGCCTCCACTTCCTCATTAACACTCCCTCCTTCAGGTAGTACCCCTCTGGTTCTTTATCAATCTGTACTTCAGAAAGAGCTGATTCTCTCAACGTCACAAGCTCCTCATCACGACTTTGTTCCTGTATAAAGTCCCTCCTTGCTAATGGTAGAGCTACCTCCTCTCCTTTACTCTCTTTCACCCCACTATCCTCCGTTTTACCAACCTCTAACCCCTCTTGGTACAGCGTCGGTAAAACGTCTCTGCGAAATATGCCCTGGACTCATTTAAACTTTCTCCTTTCGCAGCCGCCTTTCTAGACATGCTGCGAGTTATTGAGCATGCAGGATAAATCTTGGAATCTATGGGCGGGTCCTCAGCATTTACAGCTTCACTGCTGAATACACGTCATCACTTGCCAGATTATTACCAAGTAGGACGTCCACGCCGTCCATCGGTAGTTTCGACCGCACCCCTTTTTCGATTGGTCCAGTTACCAGGTCACATTTCAAAACTATCCTGTGCAAAGGTACGGCCCCGGTCCCTTTTCCGATACCTCTTAACACAGCCTCACAAGTCTCAGTCTCATGACCAAAATCTAATACCTTCCTTAAAATCAATGACTGACTAGCCCCAGTATCTCTCCAGATCTGCACTGGAACTGGGGTTTCTCCTTCCTTCCCAGACACCGTCCCTTCCGAGATAAACCTCACGCCCCTCTTGTGCTCTATTTATCTTTGCTTTCTTCATCGATCTGCTGACCGACTCAATGCAAACTGTAGGGATTGCTGTCTTCACTTTTCCAGTCTCCTCCTTCGGAGCAGAACACTTAGATGCTACATGGCCTGCTTTCCTACAATTATAACAGGTAAAGCTAGGAACCTTCCTTCCAGCCTGCTTTTCCTCCTCCTTACATTTTCCACTACCTCCCGGCTTATTCTCTGCCTTAGCCAGTGGGCTTTCTCTACCGTCCCTACTGCCTCTCTGGTAACTCTTATTTGAGGAAAACTTTGACTTGTGGGTTAAAGCATACTCGTCTGCTAACTTGGCAGTCGCAGACAGAGTCTCTGTCTCCTTCTCATCCAAGTACGTCTTCATACTCTCAGGGATACAACTTTTAAATTGCTCCATCAGTATTAACTGTAACAGTTTATCATAATCTTCATCAACCCCTTTTGAGGCGCACCAACGCTCACAATACATTTGCATCTCACGGGCAAACTCTAAATACGTGTGGTTCCACGGCTTTCTCAAGTTCCGGAACTTCTGCCGGTATGCCTCTGGCACCAACTCGTAACTCCTCAATACAGCCCTTTTTACTTCCGCATAGTCCCTAGACTCAGCCATGGACAATGCCGAATACGCTTGCTGAGACTTCCCCCTAAGTATGCTCTGTACCAGAACAGCCCATTTTCTCTCAGGCCAGTTCTGATTCACAGCCACTCTCTCAAAACGGAGGAAGAACTCATCGACATCCATTTTCTCGATTGGAGGTACCAACTGGATCTCCTGACCAATCTTGAACCCCTCATTTGGGTCTGCCGCCCGGTCTCTTCCCTGTTGTACCTTTAACTTCTCTATTTCCAGCGCATGCTACCTCGCTTTCTCCCTTTCCTCTATCTGCCTTTCAACTTCTTCCTTCTCCCTTTCAGTCTCCTCTTTCCTCCTTTCAGCCTCCCTTTCAGTCTTCCTCCCTTCGCCTCTCAGCATCCTCTCTTTGCCTCTCAGCTTCTCTCTCTGCTTCTAGCTGCCTTATCAGAAGTTCATGCTGCCTCTTCTTCTCCTTCTGAGCCAACAGTTTTTCTATGTCAACTGAACCTCCCCTTCGGCTGGTTTCCTCTCAGGGAACAGGTCCAATACATCTGGGGTGAACACACCCCTAGATACATAATGCACAGCAACTTCTCTCTGTATATCCACCTTTCTCTTCGATGATTTCACCTCTGGGAGATCTAATCGTTTCGCAACATCACCAGTTCAGCCTTCCTGGCAAACTCTAATGCCCCCGCAGTCGGGTCTTTTAAAAATTTGACAATGTCCATCTCTGCTGTTTTCCCGCCTGGTTAATCTCACAACCAGATCAGATAAGGGACATTAATCCCGGTTCACTGGCCCCCTAATTTGGTAGTCAATTCTCGAGACGAGGCCCCAATTTATTACGTACCCCGTAACTGGGTGTCAGACCAGCAGAGATAGAAGTTTCCGTTTGGAGTCTGGTGGTACTATATTTAACGTGTTTATTAATAACAATAAGCAAAACCATATCAATAATGCAAAACTACATATAACACAAGGTAGCAGTAATAAACATAGAAGTGTAGGAATAATAATAAGCAATAATAAACAAGCTCTATCGATGTCTAGGGGTAAATGAATTGTCATAGAATAATATAAAGTTCAGTTCAGTTCGTGCTGAGGTAGTTGTTTTTGTGTTGCAATTGTTGGAGAGAGAGAGAGAGAGAGAGAGAGAGAGAGAGAGAGAGAGAGAGAGAGAGAGAGAGAGGGGGGGAGAGAGAGAGAGAGAGAGAGAGAGAGAGAGAGAGGAGAGAGAGAGAGGAGAGAGAGAGAGAGAGGAGAGAGAGAGAGAGAGAGAGGAGAGAGAGAGAGAGAGAGAGAGAGAAGTTGTAACTGCTACAGCAGCCAAACCTTCCTTCGCTTTCTTAATCCGTCGTATCGTTGTGGTCATTCGGTTATGACCCCTCTGGTCTTCAGCCAGACCGTTCTTCTGTGGTGGACTCGTCACTCTGGCATGAGTTGACACACACACAAACACAAGTCCCCCCACCGGCCCTTCTGTAACACTGTGAGCTTTACTGGCCGATCTCCCGGTTCGGTCTCCGAAGCCCCACACCTTTCCTGTGGGTTCCAACACTCAATGTGTCCACTGGCGTGTCTGGAGGGTGTCTCTCCAGACCTGTCCTTTTATCCCTAACAGGGTCTCAGCTATCCTTCAATTCTGAATGACTGTGTCCATCAAATCAGGCACACCTTCAGTCCACTGAGGAATATAACAAATGCTAATTATTGTCCTTGCAGCGAAACAGTAAATAATTCAAAAAGGAGTCACAATACAGATAATCAGCAAGATCCCCCTCTCTCTTATCTGTCGCAGATGTTCTTGCCTGGTTTTCGTCTCTCTTTCTCTTGGTCAGCAGAACAACAGTAATAGTTCGTGGTTCTCAGCGGGGGATGGTTAACTCTTTTCCCCATTGTCCATCAGGGCTGAAGAACAAGAAGAACAGTTAAAGATAGAGGGTTATTTTTTTCTCGGCAAAACAAGTTTTTGACTCGCACGGGATGGCGAGATGGCGAGGTTTACCTGCAACTGTGGTCATTACGCAAGACGCTGAAGGTCCTGCCTGGACGAGCACAGCATACGGTACACACTGCCGAGTGCAATTTTTAAATATCTGTTTCTGGGTGATAATTTCGTTTATTCAGGCAAGGCCAGGCAACTTTTGTGTAAAATCGAAATACCGGAACATGTAAAATAATGGTGATTACTCTTTGAGAATTCAGAAAATAGGCCAAACGTCAAGCGTCTGAGGTTGATTTGTCAGGTCCTTCAATGGTTAATGTCTGAGATCTTTGGGCCGAACGGTTAAAATATGGATTGAACTCTGCTGTTCTCCCAATTCTTCCTTCAGACTTTTCGGGTTATTGATGAAGATTAGGGATGATGAGGAATGTGAGCCTTTCAATTATGATTAAAGAAATGGGGGGAGGTTTTCTTTGGTGAGGGACACCGAGGGTGTTCTTGGGGCATTTTGTTTTTGTTCGACGGGCTAAGAGGAGCAAAGGCGCTGAGGAGTACCGGTCGTAGGATGCGATCCGGTCGTCGACCCATTTCTTCGTGATGGATTGCGAGTGACACTCGGAAGGTAGTGTGAGCTTCCATGCAGATCGAAGGTCAGCACGTCAGTCACGGAGAATTTCAAGATGAGCTCCAAATTGGTCACAGTTGACTACTTAACTAGAATGGGCCCTTCCCTTTTTTGTTTTCTTTTCTAACCCTTGTTAAGGTTCATAAACAGAATCATAAGACATAGCAGCAGATGTAGCCAATCAAGCCTGCTCCGCCATTGAATCATGGGCTGATCGAATTCTTCCAGTCATCCCCACTCGCCTACTTTCACCACTTATCCTTTAATAAAATGTAATTCCTTTAATCGTATGCTGTAACAGGGTAGCAAAACTGCAGTTTGACCTGGGACAGCCGTTCAATCTCACCAGGGTGTTTGGCAGTGCCGGGGTTTGTCTTTCCAGAATTTACGCAGCCAAGGAAGCCAATAGTGGGTTCCATAAGGAATAGTTTATTTGAAACCTCTGTTGGCGGGAAGGTCGAGCTCCACACAGAGGCAGCTTGCACAACGTTGGTCACCAGCTGTCACCCTGCTGTCAATTATGGCTCCAAGTAACTGTTTGCATGTGACTGTGGCAGCACCCTGGTACACCCCTAAGACAGGCGGGCTAAACCAGGCGATGATAGCCAGAAAGCTCCAATCGTGGTGTGATAGCGATTTACCTACCCCAGCATGCGAAACGGTTTCCTAGACCGGGCAGCAGACAACAACTACAAGATCCAAAGACCAAGAAGGCGATGCTGCAAAGCTTCATTGAGAGTGAAGGGCAAAACAAGGAACAGAATGTGTCGTGGCTTTTACTGCAGCTGAGGAATTCTCCAATCTGAACCATTATTCCTACCACTGAGCCAAGCTTTTGAAGCCCGAAAGAATTAAACTGCTCAGGAGAAAAAAAAAAGCTTTTTAACAATGAAATTCTTCCCGCAGAGGTTTACACCAGTGTCGGAAACGACAGACAATGAACACCAACAAAAATAATTAAAGATGAATAAGAATTAAAATAGCAAACAAAATCAGGCAGGACGAAAGACAGTGCTAGCATCATTATTCTTCGGGGATTTTATCTTGCATGAGTCTCACATTTGTTTTTTCAAGTATATCTTCTTTTCTAGTTTTGATTCTGTTTTTTTCACATAGAAGTTGTCACCACGGCTATTTCAAGGAAAAGGTTTTTTAGTATCTCGCCAAAGTGCCCAAATAAATAGATAGATAGATAGGCGGGTATATAGATAGATAGCTTGAAAAAAATTATATTTACGAGTCAGAAAATTTGATTCCGTGTCTGGGCCGTAAAGAGACAAACAGGGATATTTCCCTCCTTCCAAGTGATCAATTCCTGCAATGAACAGGACTGTCAGAATCTACAGGTTCATCACTGATCACACTGGTGTTATCAGCGCTTCCTCTGACATGCCACCGACAATATGGATAATGTCTCTGCCTGTCCATGTCACTCAATACAACAATGTTATTACCACAGACCATTCGGTCCCACGATCTCTCACGCTGAGAATATCACTGTTTATTCAGAACCATCTCTCAGTATGCTGGCAATTTCATTGCTTTGTCTACGCTCAGCATGGAAACTGGGAAAACAAGATCTCTGACCATAAAATCATAACACCATAAGAATATCGCTCTTTATCAAAATGCTCCTTGGCACAACTATACTGTTAATAATGATGTCCCGTCGTCTCTGGCCACACTGTCAGCGGATATCAGGACATATTGGTCATGTTTTTATTTGTAAATATCCGCACTCTTTAGCAAATAAAATTCTGATCTAGGCAAATTTCAAACTGCGGCATCAATATCTCAAATGTGCCATAAGTACTGGCGTTTATAGCACTTTGCACAGCAGGAGATGGTCACGTGATGTGGACAGACTTTCCATGCAACTTACCATTACGGTCTGGACATTAGAGGACAGTTCAGAGGACAGAGATGTACGGTCAACGTACCGCCGAGTGAACGAAAGAACAGGGGAACATAATGACAAGGAATCTCAGCGTTTGTTGTTGTTTGCGCAAAGAAATCAGCAGTGACCCGGCGGTTAAGGAGAGATATTCACTCTTTCAGTTTTGTTATCACATTGGGCCGTGCTTATCCTTCGATTCACCGACACATTTTTTTTCGTATGTCTAAATGAAATCCGGTGTTCTTTATTGGCAAGCCCTCTTACACTCTAATTTAGTCATTTACTCGAAAATATATCCAGACATCGTTCCGTGGATTCCCGGCTGAGGAACCACAAAGGCGAAAATAGGTACAGCTTCTATTCAGTAGGTTCAGATAAAGGAAACCACCCGGGAACATAAGAATGCCGAGCTTTCATCACTGACACCTTTACACAACCGATATGTTTTAGTCTAATGTCCCAAACCAGGACTAAAAATTAATTGTTAAATTATCCTTTATACATGCAAGCATATGTTAGGTATACTTAACCTTTAAGTAGTGTGCTGAACGCTGCAGATCAATATATACGTTTTTGTTGCTTCAAGCAGGAGAGGTAGAACTACAAGTAAGTATTGTTGTACATCACTAATCAAGTCAATTACAGTCAAGCTGAGATGATGGTAATCCGTTATAGTTCGGAACTTGCATAACTACGGAATACGCTCAGTTATATGTTTGTGTACAATAAATATCAGACAGTTTTTCTTTTCTAAAAGATTTTGAAATGTTTTATATATATTGCATGAATGAGATAAAACTTCGTAAGAAACATAATTAAGAGGTCACTGCAGATGGGCAGTTATGTGAAACACAGCCGGATGAACGTGCGCAAACTCTCCACAAGGCTCACCCACGGTCATCCGTCTGAGCGACTGGAGATCCAATACCTGCATTTGGAGTGGAGGACGCCTGATATGACGTAGGCAAACTGACTGTAAGATTCGAAGCCCGGAACTATTACGTGTCTGGTATATTGTTCAAAAAATCACTGCCGTTCTATATGCAAAATAATCTGCACGTATACTGACACGTCACAGTCCGGCTGGTGTTATCACTGCTTCTTATGAAACATCACTGAGCTGTAATAATGTTGTCACTGCTGGCCAGTCTGACAAAATCATTAGTAGTCGTTAACCCGACTGATAATGTTGCTGCTTCTGCAGCCTCAACTGATCAAAGTGATGACGTCTCGGCATAACCTCGACATACACTGACACACATTCCAAAGTTATCCATATTTTGAATTTTTCCTCTATGTATAAAATTCAGCTAATGGAAATTCACACAAGTTCCACAGTCTTGAGTGGTCTTGCTAGGCGACGAAGACGGTTGGTATGGCGTCAGCAGGTGCAATATAAGCTAGGATGACCCTCCCTGTCTTCCTCCTGCAGTGGCGCATCAGGGCTTTTGCTGACGGGTCTTCCACCGTAGCTACACCTGCAGGGAACAACGGGGATTCGTAACCATAAAGATATCATAGAGACATACGGTTCTCCTCTCATCATTAACCATATATAAAAAATAAAATATGTTTTTTTTAAATTTTCCCTTTGTGTCTTTTTTTCTCAGCTATTACTTTATCTGATCTTCTTCCACCCTCACATTTTTTTATATAAATAAACCCTTGAGACCATTTGCTATCATACCTGGACACTCATGCTTACTTCCTTGGTACAGCAAGATATCGGCTAACATTGACCATGATTTTACTTCCTTTTCAGTGATAGTTCTTCATTGCAACAGCAATGTCGATCTAATGACTTTGCTTTGGCTTGTTGAAGCATTTTGAATCCTTCCATCTATCAGTAATTATAAGCGGGTGTTCCCTGTTAATATTGGAAGTGGAATCAATTCCACTATGTAGGCGAAATGCTTAACCGCCCAGAGAACCGTAAACAAATGTTTTTCACAAGCAGCATCCTCCTGTTCGATTGTTGACAGCATGCGTAATGCATACAAAACATGATTTAAATTCCCATGCGCCTCCTGTAACAGCACTACTAATGGGTGGTATCAGTTGTCGCCACTTGCAGTGAGAATGGTTCATTGCCTTACTGCCTTACTGGAAAGTCCATCAACGTGATCCCGGGAGTAACCTACCAGCACCAGAAGTGTGCACAGCCCTTTCAGCTGTCCAGGAAGAGATAGTTTAATCACCGATTCTCCTCTTCGCTGTTCAATTTCTCTGTTTCCCAATGTCAAAGTCATTCACAAATAACAAAGTACTTGTTTCATCACCGCTGTTTTTTAGGGTTTACCTTTAGTCTCAATGCAAGTAATAATTGTATTTGGTCTGTCAATAGCCCATAAAGTTCCCACTTGGTTTCAGTCTTCAGGAGTAGATCATCTACGGATTGTACCAAGCACTCGAGTTTTGAAAAACGCTTTAAACCTTCCCCTGCGCTGTTGGAATATAGCGAGGAATGGTGGACCCCCTCTAGTAGGGCAGTCCATGTATACTGCAGTCCCTGAAAGGTAAATGCAAACTTGCATTGACACACTTTTTCGACTGGAACATGCAAAATCCTTTATTTATTAATGAAACTGTCAAGCATCGCGCTCTTTCATTCTGTTTGACCTCTGTCTCCGGGTTAGTTGCTGCAGTTGGGGCTGTTAACAGAATTCCTTTATTCAGCTATCGATAATCTATTGTGAACCTCCAATTACCACTTGGTTTTGTCACTGGCCATATGGGTCAGTTATTAGTGATGTCTATTGACGTCAGTACTCCTTGCTGTCGCAAACTCTGTATTAACGTACCTACATCTGCTTTTAGTTTGGAAACCCATATTGATTCTTTGACTAGGGATTTCGCCCTCGATGTATAAGCTGCCAGCTCTCTTTCCGCCATCATCCGTGTGCCTTAAAAATGCTCTTGAGTTCTGTGCAATAATTTGCTGTACCTTCTGATTATTGCTCATTTCCTCCGGTTTTATCCACATTTCAGCCTTTGTGCATATTCTACCCTGATATTCTCCTACTGGGATCTGCATGTGGTGTCTATATTCTTGCCTGTTGGCATTTTCCAAATCATACTATTAACTGGGTCAGAACAAAGTCCCGCCTTGGCCATATAATCACTGATCACGATATTGTCCTGCTTCCAGGGTGTCTGTATTCTTGCCTGTTGGCATCTACCTGATCATACAAATTAACTGGGTCAAAACAAAGCCCTGCCTTGGCCATATAATCACTGCTCACGATATTTTCCTGCTTCCAGGGTGTCTATATTCTCGCCAGCTGGAGAGAGAGAGAGAGAGTTTTGTTGGTCTTTCTATCTTCTTTTCCCACGCTTTCCTTAGTACTCATGACTCAGTATGAATGGGTTTGGAAGGATCAAACATTTCCAGTGCCATTTGGATTAATCGATTTAGTGAGGCACAACTGTCCTCAAACATCTATTTGAGGCCTCTGTTCCTAAATGGTCCATCTCTAATGGTTTTCCATGCACCTCTTGGAACGCAGGCCATCTCGGACATGTATTGTTCTCTGATGACTAGTTGCTTGTATAAGTTCTCGATGATCGTCCGTGAGCACACACGTCCCATTACACATTGCAATATCTTTAAGCTGCTGTACCCCGAACGGTGTAGTGCGTATTATATTCTGATTTGATTTGTACCCCGCCCCGCTCGCCCTCTCTGATAATAACTAGGTGTGCCAATCGTGCAGACGGTATCACCAGCTCCCGTTGATATACCTTTGGTGGGTGTTCCTCGGGAAATGTTGCTTCAGAATTATCATAACCGTATCTAGTAGATATATCTGCTATATCATACCAACAATTACCTCCGTATTCACCTTCCTCCCCTATTTAGATCAAAAAGCACATATCATACCGCACTGTGCAGCAATTGGCCCCGCTGCTATTGAATATCTGTTTTAAACACTTCGTACGATCACCAGTGTTGCTCTTCCTTTCCTGTGCCGATTTCTGAATCACATTCATACCCGTCTTCAATCGCCACACTGATACCTCAATCGATCCACTTTATCCTTCGCTAGTTGGGCTGCTCCCTCTCGGTTCTCACACTACAACTGAAACTGGTTCAGATGCATCAAGCCCATGCCTCTCTAATCATTTTCTCCTCTCTCCAAACGTTTCTACCTACTTTTAGAGCATTTTGTTTTCTCTTCAAATCTATCTCGCTCGGCTTCTGCTTTCTGTTGATATTCTACCGTTTCCTGTTGTACAGTAGCTCGCACAGCTACTTTATGCCAACATCACTTCTGCGATACCAATCTGTGCCGTTCTGTCGTAGCTTTTCTGTCATTACTATATCAGATCCTCAATTAAACAGCCAACTGCTTCTACTTTTTGTAATTGTTGTAACTTCCTGGTCAGCAACTCCGTTGGGCGATTTTCCACACGGAATTCCCAGCAATATTCCCTTCACAGCCTGGCGAACTCCTCAAATGGTGGCGACACCCCCAATACGTACTCCTGGAGGTGTCCACTCCAATTGCAACAATCCTGGTACTTTGGACTTGCTGAATTCCTGACGTTTCTTGAATGCTTCCTCTTGGGTTAGTAACTGCTGTATTTGAATTGGTAATTTGCAGTTCAGTTCCTGGGAGGCTGGTTCATTTGGATAGCAGCAAATGAGGCTGCTGAATATTTTGAAATGCTGATCTTGAGTTGCAGGGTTCCAATGGGGGGAAAATGTTTTGATGTAATCGTAGTAATTGCCCCGTAATATGTAAAAACGTTTTCAGTTTAGATAGCGTGCAGTTTCAGTCCGAATTCAGTATTCTGATTTCATAATCAGCCCTTACTCAGTAAATTATCCAAGTCCTGCAGGATGGCCAAATTAAAGTCCGTCTTCCAGAACACTATAATACTGTAGCAGAGTCTAGATATAATTGTAAATTGGCCAAAAGATTATACATTCCTTGCGGAACATCAATGGCTTCTGTCCTCCAGGCAGCGCAAACTCCATCCACAGCGTTATCGGTTCTCCAGTTCTGTATCCATGCAGCCATGTTTCACTGGATCCCATGCCACCTGCCTTTCTGAAAGTGTGCACCACAGGGAACCCAGTAAATGGACATTCAGAAAAAAATAATCCGTGTGAATTTGAATTGGTAATTTGAAATTCGCTTCCTGGGAGGCTGGTTCATCTGGAAAGATACAAAGGATGCTGCTGAATATTTTGAAATGCTGATATTGAGCTGCAGGGTTCCAATGGGAAAAATGTTTTGATGTAATCGTAGCAACTGCCTTGTAATAAATAAAAACGTTTACAGATTTGATAGCGTGCAGTTTCGGTCTTGTAATAATTAAATGAATTTCAGTTTAGACAGCGTGGAGTTTCAGACTGAATTCAGTGTTCTGATTTCATTCCTAACTCAGTAAATAATCCAAGTCCTGCATGATGGTCATATTAATGTCCGTTTTTCAGAACACTGTAATAGCAGTGTCCAGATATAATTGTAAAGTGTACAAAAGATTATACATCCCTTGTGGAACATCATCGGCCTCTGTCCACCAGGCAGAGCAGACTCCATCCACTGCCTCATCGGCCTTCCCTTGGTTCGCCAGTTCTGAATCTACACAGTCAGGTTGCACAAGTTCCCAGGCACATGCGTTCCGAAGGTGTGCACCAATGGGAACCCAGTCTAATACTTTACTAAACGAATATACCCCACATCGACTCTTGTGCTTCATTTGCCTAATTTTCACTTTTTCATGGAATTTATTCTGGCTCATAAGGGACAGAAAACCATGCTGACTATCCCAATCAGAATACGGTTCTTCATAAATTCCGTCTCTAAGAAGCCTCTCCAATAACTTGCCCACTAGTGACCAAAGACTCACTGGGCTATAATTCTCAAGGCTATCCCTATTTCATTTCTTGAAAAATAAATAACATTTGCTATTCTCCAATCCTTCTGTACTACTTCTGTGGCCAGTGATGGCGCAAATATCATGTCCAAAAGCCCAGCAATATTTCCGCTCGCTATCTCTAATTACCTGGATTTCATACCGTCTAGCACCAAGATATGGGATATGGTTTATCTTCATGAATTCCCACTTTCCAGCTCGTAATTTGAAGCGTCTACATGCCTCAGCACACCTGCCTGTTCTTAGATTTTCATCAAGGTCGCACTACCTGGTGAACACCGAAGCAAAGTATCATAAAGGACTTTTACTGTCTCCTTACACTCCAGCAACAAGCTTCCTCTTTTATCTCTGATCTTCCCCAATCTCTCGCTTGTCATCCTCCTTTTTCCACCTCCCTTAACGCAGCTCTCCCATGCCTTCTCATGTCCCCTTTTAATTCTCCTAAGTCCATTGTTAAATCCCTCCTGGCTACATTGTGACTTTCCAAAGCACTGTCTGATCTTTTCTTCAAAAAACTTAAGTATATTTATTTATTCTCCTTGAAGAGGTGTTCTATATCTCTTATCAACCAGGGTTATTTTACGAGGCCATCCAATCTCCGTCTCAATGAAAGAAGCTGATGCTGAACCCGAATCAAGTGCTCCATTAACAATCTCCATATTTCTCTTGTGAATTTGAAGCATCAAAGTGCTTCCCTAATTCGGCTCCCACGTTCTTACTCAATAGTATCAATTAAGAACATTCCATATTGTCAGCTGCTATCACAGTGTAAGGTATGTCGAATAGCTGTGCTCTATCGTGCTGAAATGCTGAAACGCAGAGAAATCAGATACCTGACCCATTTCACTCCCTAGTATTAGCACAAGTTGGACTGTTCACGAGTCCGCCTGCCCTCTGCTTCCTGTACACAACTGAAAAATTCTGTCACACTTAAACCATTTAAGCAGATGAATTGTTGATGAATATCAGTGAAGTTCAATTTATTTACGTTTCATTAACACGACAACATTAACATGAAACAACCTGTGCAAAATCTATCTCCCGATCTGTCACTGTCTCTGTGTGTTGTTTTCGTTTTGGTAAAGGAAGTTCTGTACAGAATACTCTCAAACAAGTGTTTCTTCCCTATCGGGATCCACTGACAGTCTATTAATAAACAATCCCACCACAGCGTCCTTCCTCTCCGCAGCTGCGATATATCACACCCTCCCTGTGTTGAAAAGGCTTTCCCTTTACCCTTTTATACCCTGCTATGAGCATTTTGAAATATCTGAACCCCTAAAAGTCCGGAAGTCATTCCTCCCCTTGTGATTGAACTGACTTTATTTCTTACATTCTTCACATACACGAGGAATAAAAATCTTTAGGTTAGGTCTCCGTCTGAATATGCAATGTGCAATCCTAGTAATTTATAATGATGTATAATAAATAGAACAATCAACATAACATAGAAAACACTCAGGTCAGTCTGATGGCCTGGTGGAACACGCTGTCCGGGAGTCTGTTGGTCCTATCTTTTATCCTGTGGTACCGGTCTCAGAATGATTGTCAAATCTCTGTGATAGTTCGGAATTTATTCAGTTCAGAATGACCAGGCACAAGATTGTTTGTATTTATGACATATTTGCCAAACCTAATGATATATTCCAACATCTGTATTCTAAAACTCCGCTGAATTAAAATTGAAGTGGGCGTTATCTACACAGATGGCCATTTAACGTAAAAACATACTTCATTCCTTCCTTCAGCTGTTGTCTGAAATTCCTCTGAGTCAGTGTATAAATACAAGTATTGGTGCACACACTGAGAGTTTGCAACATGAACCCCGATTGCTGCAGTATATATACCGGGGAATTCAAATATCTGTTAACGTAATAGTAATTCTCCACTTGCTATTTCAGGGCACGGACTGTATACGGCATCCAAAACAATATGAAGTTAGCTGAAATTGCAAACAATAAAATCATCGATTTTCTGCGTTTTTCCACCTCGGCATCTTTCTGCTTATCCCTGCTCAGCCGAAGGCCTCTCCGGACTCTATTTGCTGCAACTATATGTCTTACTGTTAACCCATTAAATATAAGAATTACGCCGATTGGTAGTAATGATGTTAAAATGCCATCTAGTATTTCCACTCCTTTCCACAAAGGTGAAGTAGTGTATTCCTGTATGAGAGCGCAACGCCATGGTATGTTGTCAATGACGACGTAAGGTTTAACAGCAAAGTAAAACGGGACACTGCTCCCGCAGCTCACTGTAACCACCGTCACCATAACCACCGTTGCTGTTCTCTCAATGCAGTATCGTTCCCGCAGCCTTCGACAACATATTGCGATGAAACGATCGAAGGTAAAACTGACCGTAAACCAAACAGAACAGTCCCTCGTTACAACAAATAATGAAAGTGTCAGAGCGCATACAGGAGTGATGAGTAGGAATCTGGAATACATGTAGATACTGTTGGTCTGATCCACTAAAGCGAAAACTATAACCACCGTCATATCTGCTGTTGCCATTCCAACCAGGTAACTGGTGATGCATTTGGAGAGTCCGCATTTTCCCCGAGATAGGATCACAATGGCCGTTAAATTAACTGCAAGAAATTCGGAGAGAAAAAAAAATCAACACAGAATTTTCGTTACCTGCAAATGTCTGAATTCCCACCATTTTACCAATGCTACGCAGGGTATGATGGTTTTTCAAAGTGAAAAAGCAGAAATTCAATTAGCGGTTGACTCTGTACGTGCACTCCGGCTGGACAGTAATGGGCAGAATTAGCAGTGGGTTGGCGACTTTCCCACAGATTTGAGCCGGGCATCTGATTTCCACGAGTCATGTACCGGTGAAGGTCGATCGCTCCATAACCAACACCATTTCCGTTATTTGAGATGAAACAGCTGAAAGGTTTATTTGTAGTGAGAATTAATGCATAAGTGATAACTTAACATTTTATGGAAGAACAGAGCTGATTGTCGATATTCGACTGGCCGTTCAGTTGTAAACGCTTCTGGTCTCGAAATGCGACTACTGTCAGTGAGAAAGCCGAGCAAGATGAAATTATGGAACTATAGCAATATGGGCACCAATGTCATTGACAAAAAAAAAACGTTTCACACAAAAGAAATCTGGAAGCTGAATAACAGATTATCAGATGCTTGGATCCTCAATTCTGGAAACACATTTCAGACGAAGATAGCATCTGTGCTCAGTAAAAGTACAAACAGTGCCATCGAACGAAAGCAGAGACGACGGAACCATACATAGAGTGACCAGCTACAGTACCTTACCGGGGATACCGATCGCGACAATAGAAGGATAGAAAACGCTCGCGATGTAGTAAATCGTTGGATATCCCATATTCTGTCAGATGCAGCATTCAGTTGTACGGAACGTTCCCGTTGCTCATATGGACAGTTGGCAGATTTTACAGAGTTATATACAATTCAGAGTAATTCCACTGAGACAATTAGTGTGGGTATGACATCTGTCGCATGAGGGACAACCAGCTGCACAAACACATTAAAGTATTTTTCTCACTCTGTCAGCGTGCCATGAATTCATATCCCCAAGGGATGTTACAAGTTATTAACTTTTAAACAAAAGATAATACGAGCGCTACCATTATACTTTCCAGGACATCTGACGTCAGCTGCTGAAATGGGAGAATTTCTGATTAGTGTTGTATCTAACATAGCCAAACATGTTGAACAATCAACTTCAAACGTATTTATTCAGTCCCATTCAGCGGAGCACATTCGCTTCTGACATTGAGGGCGGAAGATCAGCTCAGCAAGTGAAATGGGGTACAATTTATTGAGGGACAAGATAGAATTATTTTTTCCTGTCACTTGCTTTAGTCATTTCGACTCATTGTCGAGTAACAGCTGATGCAATGTATCACAGAAACACGTTTACGTATGTTCTTCTGAACATATAAAAGAGATTGAGAGTAAAATTCCAGGGACCTTTGATAATAAAAAAATGTTACGCGCCCACACAAAAGTTCTGCGGGTTGTGGACGGATTGGTGAACGTTCTTTTCTCGATGAGCAGAGAGTGGATGGTTGACTCTTTGACTCTGACAAGTGCAGTGCAGGGATTGGTGTTTGGCCCATTGTGTCAATGTAGAAAACTGAATCAGAAGAATTACGGACGATTCCTAATTTGGAGGCGTTGTTTCAGCTTTGAACTATCCAAATTTGTAGCTTGATTTTGACTGGCTTGGAAATGGGCTGAAAAATGGCAGATGGCATTTAATACAGACAAGTGTGAGATGGTCTGCGTCGTGAGGAAACAACAGGTTTCAACTCACGTATTGAATAGTGGACTTTAGTGTGCATTATCTATAAAGAAGCCTGGCGATACAGATCGACAATTACTGGAAATCGGCGTCATGGGCAGTTCGGCCCGTATTGACCTCTGACCACAGTGGCCTTCACAATCAGATCACGGAGTACACGAGTTGGGACTTTATGCTGAAGCTGTACAACATGTTGGTGAGGCCGTAGATAGAATATCGTGGGCTTCTCTGGCCACCTACTTACAGTTTTATAATATCAATAAGCTTCAAGATCTCCAGCGATAAATTAAAGGGAAGAGTTCGGGAAATGCACAGTGTGAATGCAGGCAGATTTCGCCATCCAGGGTTTATACTATAGATAATATAGAGAGGGTGCGTGGATACTAGAGAGTGAGTGCAAAGGAGATTTACAATGGTGTTGCCTGGAATGGAGATCGTACCTTAGGAGAACAGGGCCTTTTCTCCTTGTAGTGACAGAGGATGAGAGGTGACCTGACAGAGGTGTATCAGATGAAGAGAGTCATTGATCGCGTGGATAGTCAGAGATCCCCCCAAACCCATATCCGAAATGGCTAACACAAGAGGGCATCGTTTTAAAGTGCCTGGATACGGGTACAGAGGGGATACCAGCATCTCCAACACCACCACACTGAACACGGGTGTCCACCAGGTCTGTGTGCCCGTTCCACTGTTGTTCATTCTGCTGACTCACGTCTGTCCAGCAACGCACAGCTCGAACCATATCAACAAATTCGCGATGACACGACAGTTGTGGATCTCATCAGTAAGAACGACGTCATCTTACAGAGAAGAGGTGCAGCAGCTAATGGACTGGTGTAGAGCCAGCAAACTGTCTCTGAATGTGAACAAAACAGAAGAGATGGTTGCTGACTTCAGGAGAGCCTCCCAGATGCGCTGAATAACTTCTACGCCCGTTTTGAGGCGGAAAATGACGTGACAGCAAAGAAGTCCACACTTCCTACAAATGACCAGGTGCTGTGTCTCATCATGGCCGATGTGAGAAGAACCCTGTGCAAGGTCAACCCACGGAATACTGCTGGACCAGACAACATCCCTGGTAGAGTGCGCCGAGGACGTGCCGACCAGCTAGCAGATGTTCTCACTGACATCTTCAACATCTCCCTGAGCAGCGCCACCGTTCCAACGTGCTTCAAGGCCGCCACCATCGTCTCCGTGCCGAAGAAGTTTTCAGTGTCCTGCCTAAATGACTACCGTCCCGTTGCACTCAAATCTATCATCATGAAGTGTTTCGAGAGGCTCGTCATGAGGCATGTCAAGACCACGCTGCCCCCTTCACGGGACCACCTGCAGTTTGCGTACCGTCCCAACAGCTTAAAAGACGACGCCATTGCCATCACCTTCCAACTGGCTCTACCCGCCTGGACAAAAAAGACACATACGTTCAGATACTGTTCATATACTTCAGATCAGCATTCAACACAATCATCCCTCAGAAACTGACTGGAAAGCTGAGCCTACTGGGCTTGAACACCTCCCACTGCAACTGGATCCTAGACTTCCTGACTGGGAGACCTCAGTCAGTCCGGATCGGGAGCAGCATCTCCAACACCATCACACTGAGCACGGGGACTCCCCAGGGCTGCGTGCTCAGTCCACTGCTGTTCACTCTGCTGACCCACGACTGTGCTGCAACACACAGCTCGAACCACATCATCGAGTTCCTCGATGACACGACCGTGGTGAGTCTCATTAGCAAGAAAGACGTCATCTTACAGAGAGGAGGGGCAGCAGCTAATGGACTGGTGTAGAGCCAGCAAACTGTCTCTGAATGTGGACAAAACAAAAGAGATGGTTGTTGACTTCAGGAGAGCACGCAGCAACCAAATTCCGCTGAATATCGACGGCTCCTCCGTAGAAATCGTTAAAAAAAACAAAATTTCTTGGTGCTCACCTGGCGTAGAATCTCACCTGCTCCTCAACACCAGCTTCATAGCAAAGAAAGCTCAATAGCGTCGCCAATCTCTGAGAAGGATAAGAAAAGTCCATCTCCCACCCCACTCCCCCATCCTCAGCATGTTCTACAGACGTTGTTGAGAGCATCCCGAGCAGCTGTATCACTGCCTTCCTCGGAAATTTCATCAGCTCGTATCGCAAGACCCTGCAGCAGATAATGAGGTCAGCTGAGAAGATCATCAGGGTCTCTCCTCCCGCCACTTCTCCCTCGTGCCATCTGGCAAAAGGCACCGAAGCATTCAGGCTCTCACAACCGGACTGTGTAACAGTTTCTTCCCCCAAGCCATCCTGGAGGATGACTCTCCTTTCTGTATCCACCGTGGAGCGGGTATCGATGCGCGATGTGTGGAACTCGTGTTATCACTGTGGCCTGTCTCTGTATCCATTGTGGAACATGTGCAGCTGCGTGGCCCTCGGCTTCTTTGAGAACACGTCAGCGCTGATAACTCGTTTTTCCTTCTCACAACTTGAATACGATTTGTGAGGCTGACTGAGCTAGTCTCTCCGTGTGATTCACCTATTCTTGTAAATTGCTTTCTATCAGTAACTCGAAAACAGTTGACATTTGCTGCGACAGCAATTCATTTTAATTCCTACTCCGCCATTTCATTGTCCACTGCGCCATTAATCAATACATCATTTTCTTTGATCAATACATCAACACCCGTACTAGTTTTGTTGATTTCGGCGATATTTGTGTTATTACCAAGGCATCATTTATTATCTGTCTCCAATTGTTCCTCCGATGGCAATGATTAACTTCTCTTTTATAGGTTTGCAGCCTTCATGTAGCGAATGGGAAGAGGTGGGGAAGGACAGTGATGGACGGAGGTATATTTCTCGGCAAAGCGGGTTTCTGACGCACACTGGGACTCCGAGTTCCCCTGCAACTGTTGTCACTGGTCCAGAAGCTGGAAGTGCTGCCTGGACGAGGACTGAACACAGTACACACGGTACACACTTGCTGAAGCATTAAGTGTGAAATATTCCATCATACTCTTGTTCCTTGTCACCTGTGAAAAAAATGTAGGATATTTTAGTAGGAGAGTCACAAATTTCCCGACGTGAATTGATTAATCTTGCTGTAAGGCAGTTAGAAACTCATTTTGCCGATCTACCTGGGATTCACTGGGGGACCACATATCGATCTGGATCGGATCACCGGGGAATGTTTACACGTTCATCCGCTAATGCAAAAAGCATGGATTTTAGAGGGTGAATGCGAAGCGATAGCGTTGCAAAATGCGCTACCGCAATCCATATTGGGTCTCACCAATGTGGAATGAGGGAGGGCGTGTAGATGCAGGTAGGGCTGGGAGCTGTGTGGGGAATTGTATCTTCGTAAGTTTCCCGTTGACGACGGAGGAAGTTATGGAGGAGGAATGCTGGAGGTGTGCTAGGTAACAACATGAAGACCTTTTGTTTTACTCTCCAGCTATAAGAATGATGTGGAAACCATAGGAACGGTGCAGAGGACATTTACAAACATTTGACTGGATTAGGAAGCATGCATTGTGAGAAAAGGTTGAGTGAATTCGGCCTTTTTTAAGTTGGAGAGAAGGAGGCTGAGAGCTGACCTGAGAGAGGTGTATAAGAATATGAGTGGCATTGATCGTTTGGATAGTCGGAGGCTGAAGTGGCTAGCACGAGTGAGCACAGAAATAAAGTGCTTGGAAGCAGGCTCAGATGAGATGTCACGGGTATATTTTTTTCGCAGAGAGTGGTGAGTGCATGGAATTGGCTGCTGGTAATGTTGGTGGAGGCGGATACGATAGCGTCTTTTAACAGACTCCTGGACAAGTCCATGGAACATAGAAAAATAGAGGGCTATGGGTAACACTAGGTAATTTCTGATGTAAGGACATGTTCGGCACAGATTTGTGCACCAAAGGGACTGTATTGTCCTCTAGGTTTTCTATGTTTCTATGACGCTGGAAAGGGGTAAGGCTAAATTCTTCAGTAGATGAGGCATAGATAACGAGAAATACTCACCCGTTTCAGGGTGATAATGCCGTTTAGTCAATCGGTCAGGCTAAATATTGTGCAAAAACAATTAAACCTGCAAAATAATGATGGTTGCTATCTGACTTAATGAGTATGCAGGAAACTGAACCTAATTTCAAGCGTGTGAGGATGGTTCTTCTGGAACTACAATGGGAAGTACCTAAGGACACAGACCAATGTAATATTTACGACCTAGAAAGTGTTGTTCTGCCAACTCTGCAACGGAATTCCAGATGCTGACTCTCCGGTGAATAAAATTACTGTTATTGTCATCCTGAAAATGTGGATTTTGCACTGGTCGAATAAATAATGTAAATATTTATTATGCTAAGTATCGTCATCTGCAACCAGCATTGAATTACTAACGGCTCAATGAAACGTGGGTCTTCCACCCTTAGGAACGCAAATACATTTACTTCATTTTACCCGCTTAAAAAACTCCCTGTCGTTAACAGATAACCACTGTGATCTGCCAAAGATCAGATTTGAAACTTATTTAGTGCACGTTGTACATGGTATGAAAGTGAAGTATTATTAATATTTCTCTGGTTAGCATCTCAAGTTTCGTGCCTAAATAAAATCTCCAGGACCCTTCATTTTAAAATGTTATAAGCAGTATGTTCTTGACACCTCTGGTGCCTGGCTTGACGTACTCTAGCCAGAAGCAGCTCATCTATTTTTAGTTCCTTCCTGACTGCAACTGTTGTCATTGGTCCAGACGTTGGAGATGCTGCCTGGACGAGCGCGGAACATGGTACACACATCCGTATTGACTTGCTGAAGATTTAAGTGTGGAATATTCCATCACACTCTTGTTCCGTGTCACCTGTGAACAACCAGTAGGATATTTTATGAGGAGAGTCGCAAAGTTTCCAACGTGAATCGATGAATCCTGTTGTAAGGCAGTTAGAAACTCATTTTGCCAATCTAATGGGATTCACTGGGCTCCATTCTTATGGACCAGCCACATATTTACCTGGATAGAAACAGCTGGGAATGCTTACACGTTCCACATAGTGCTCCACAATGCGGTACCGGAATATGTATTGGCTCTCATCAATGTGGAATGAGGGAGGACGTGTAAATGTAGGTAGGGCACTTTTAACGCTTGCAGTGATAAGTGCCAGGAAGGAGATAAGTCGTGTGGGATGGTGGATAAGGGAGTGGCGTGATACCTGTAGAAACCGCAGAAGTGGCTGAGGGCTGAGTATTGTCTTAAGATTCCCATTGACGGAGAATGTTACGCAGGAGGAATTCTGGAAGTGTGTTCGGTAACACCGTGAAGATCTGGGTTTTTTTTAAATCCTCAGCTCTGACGCTGGAGGAAGGTATAAATGTAAGTTCTCCAGATGGTGAGATATAGATATTGAGAAATCCTCACCAGTTCCAGGGTGATAATGTCGTTCAGTCAACCGAAGGTTGTGCAAAATTATACAATGACTCCTGCAAAATAATGATGATTACTATCTGATGTAAATGAGAATGCAGGAATTCGAACCAAATTTCAAGCATGTGAGGACGGTTTTCATGATCTACAATAGGAGTTATGAGGACACGGGCCGACGGTATATTTACGTGCTAGAAATTGTTGTTCTACCAACTCTTCAACAATATTCCAGATCGGTTTCTCTCCGGTGAATACAATTATTGTTATTAGAATCCAGAAAATGTTGATTTAGTACTGGTCAAATAAATAATGTGAACATTTATTATGCTAAATATTATTAACTACAACCAGCATTGAATTACGAACGACTCAGTGAAACAAGTGTCTTCCACCTTCATGAACACACATATATATATATATATATGTATATACTTCATTTTACCCGCTTAAAAACTCTCTGTCTTTAACAGAGAAACTGCTCTGTTTTGCCAAAGATCAGATTTGGTACTTATTCAATGCACGTTGTTCATGCTAGGAAAGTTACTAGACATTGATAAAACAGCAAACAAATCAGTTAGGTCATAACACATTGATATACTTCCAGGATATTACCATGCACGATTTTCACAACAATTTCAAGTATACATCCGTTTTCTAGTTATAATTTTACATATTCCATAGAAATATTCAATATGACTATCTCAAAGAAAGGAAATTTCAGATCATCGCCAATGTGCACATATAATTAGATAGATAGATAGATAGATAGATAGATAGATAGATAGATAGATAGATAGATAGATAGACAGACAGACAGAAAGATAGATATGGATTACATTTAGGAGGCAGGTAATTTTATTCCCTTTCTGAGCTGTGGGGAGACAACTGGAGTTCTTTCCTTCCTTCCAGGGGACCCATCCCTGCAGTGAACAGGACTGTCACAGGTTACAGGAACATCGCTGCCCTCGGGGTGTTATCAGCGCTTATTCTGACATGCCAGTGACTACGCAGATATTATCTCTGCTTGGCCAGATCCTTCAATTCTGCAATGTTATTGTCACATCTCATTCGGTCCCAGGATCTCTCACACAGAGAGTATCACTGATTATTCAGAACCCTCTCCAAGTATACTGGTAAATTAATTGCATGCCCAACCTCATGATGGACACAGCGAAAACAAGATGTTTGTCCATTGAACCATGTGACTGTCTCTCTTTATATAAAAAAAGCTCTTCAGCAGAATCACACAATTAGCGATGATTCCCTGCAATCAATGATCACACTGTCGCTGCATATCAGAACATATTGATTATGTGTTTAGATGCCAATGTCTGCTCCTTTGCAGTAAATAAAATGCTGATACCACACACATTACAAACCGTAGAGTCAACATCTCAAATTTGTAATCATTAATGGCATTTATAGTACCATGCACAACAGGAGATGGCTGTGTGTTGTGGGCAGAATCTCTGTGCGACTTGTTGCTCAGAGGAGCGAGTTGTACGGTCAATGTACCAACGAGTGACCGAAACAACAATGGAAATAAAAACATTCAACCTCGGCTTTTGTTATTAGTTTCGTACTCACATCAAGTGTAACCCAGCGGATATGGAGAAATATTTATTCTTTGTTGTCTATCACCACATTGAGCCATGTTTATATTTCCGGGCACATGCATATTTTAATTTTCGTTTATCTAAAATAAATTCAGTGATATGTATTTGCAAGTACAGGTTCACCCTAATATTTAGTGGGTTCACGGATAAAGAACCGCAATGACAAATAGATGCAGCTTGAGTTCAGGGGGTTCAGTTAATGGAAACCCCCGAGGACATGAGAATGCCGAGATTTCATCCCCTTTAAATAACCGATATGATTTCCTCTGATGTCTCAGAGCAGCATTAAAATATGAATATAATTGTTAAAATACCCTGTAAGCGTGAAAACATACGTTAGGTATTCTTAACCTTTGAAAAAAAAGTGCAGTATGCTGCAAATAAATGTGTAAGCTTTCTGTTGTTTCAAGCAGACGGTGCAGAACAACAACTGAGAATTATTGTACATCACTAGGCAGATTAATTACAGTCAAGGTGGGAAAAATATGTTATAGTTCGACACTTGCAGAATCACGAGATACGCTCAGTTATATGTTAGTGTCCAATAAAATTGAGAGTTATTTTAAAGACTTTGAAATAATTTCTAAATATTGCTCCGATGAGACAAAACATTGCAAGGATCAGAATAAATCTGCTCATCAGCCTCTTGGAAAGATAGATTGTGAACAATACCTATCGGGCATTTAGTGACATGACCCATTGAATGAATACTAGCGGAAAACCATTTGCCGACAGCGAAACCCACCGAAGCACATTTATGCTAACGCCACTATGTGGTCCTGCCACCAGTTTTCATTACCCATTCTCAGACAAAAGAAGTAAAGACAAACGTGATTAATGACTAATTTCCTATTTCCTTTAATGGTCGTAATAGCAAAAAAAAAAACCGACATATTGCATTCTTTCATTACAATTTTCATCTCTTAAGTATGATCATGTCCGCAAGTGTTACGATTTCATACATGTTCTGAGACGTTTTGTATGTCATTCAAAAATATCTAATAACACGAGCATATATCCTCAAAGATTTTACTTCACCACTGTTCAAATCAAGGGTAAACATTACATATCATTTCATAGAGTATAATCAATATTATTCCAAGGGTGGCTGTAATACCGCCAGAGTGATGTTTTCTCTATTTAACACGCTTGCCGTTCAATCCGTCAGGAAATGCAGAGGAGGCCTGATCCAGAATCAGAGCAGCGTAACGTATTCAGCGGGGAACGATAACTGCCATAATGGATCGAAAAATAATACAACAAAATAACACCAGAAGCCGCAAATCAAAGGGCAAGGGAAATTAAACGCCATTTGCAACAAGGTAAAGGTTATGCAGTTCGAGTGAAAGCCAGAAAATACTGGTTGAGGCTGAAAGGTTCGATGAGTGAACAAGGATAGTGTTTGAAAACTGGGGTTAAGTAGGGTGTGTATTGAACAAGTGGCAGGTAAACCCTATCAGCTGGGTAGAGAAAAGGATATGGCAGATTGAGCAAGCCTGATAGAAACCCCAATACCACCCTCCATGGCTAGTCCCCTACGGCCTTAGCCGATCAGGATGGGTCTGGTAGAACTCACTGATGAACAATTCATCCAAGATGTTGCTACGAAGGAGGAGATCACGGATTTGGCAAGTGAGACAGAAGACGGGGATTACTAAACGCTCAATACTCATTAGCTTACCTACAACAAGAACTGTGACATTCCTTGCAGTAGAAAGACAGATCCTGATTTCCTTGGATAACAACTCCTATTTGCTTGTATATCAACCTATGCCAATAATTGGTAATATTTCATGGGCTTTTGAATTTAATCTGGATGCCCTGTGTACAAAATGCACAAAATGGCCAAAGATAACTTTTAGTTGAATGAAAACGGCAAAGCTTAACAACATTTACCGCGTTCACGCGACTAAAAGTTATCTTTGGTTAATTTGTGCATTTAGTTTAGTATTTCTGCATATAGAGTGAATTTCAGGCATTTCTTGCGCGGCCAGAAATTCATAAAAAGAATCCCGGAATTACAGTGATGTGATTTCTCCTGACCTGGACATTATGAGCAGAAGACAATCCATAATATTTCTCTTCGCTCTACCGGGCACCTGCATGTTACTCAGTCTGATAACATTTATGGATCATTTTATCCCTTTTTTCGCCAGGTATTCATGTCCCGACCATTATTCCCCCGCAGATATCCTTGAACAAACGGAAACATGCTCATGCCCCTCACTTCCTGTGCAAACATCGTTATTTAAGCAATTAACCACACTAAATTCAGAGAAGAGCCAAAGATTTTGATAATGCAACATTGCAACATTATTCTGACATTGACTAAAAAAAAAGAAAGTCAAACCAGATCGTGGTGTTTTCGGTAGTGTGCGGTTCCATTTCATGACCGCTGTTACAACTTGACCATTCTATCAGGAATCCCGAATGTTAATGAGAAAAAAAGAGTCACATCTAACAAGGTGATTAATGGCCTCTTGGATAATTGCACAATCTATGCTGTTATGAATCGGCAGCAATGAAAATAGAATTCAGGCAGTTTTATATAAACATGCATGTTTATGTAAACAAAGAAACATTTATTTAAACTCAGTTCAACAACAAATGTATAGTAAACAACTTAACCGGCGGTTGAATGCTATACGGCAAATCGAACAGTTCTTAAAGCGACAAATGCGAACACAGTTCTTAAAGTGGTAAATTCGAAAGTCCAAATGATTTATACAATCATTTAGGAGAGATTTTCCTGAAGTAACGTATTCCTCGACGACGTGATGTTACTGCTGACCCCAGCTGAAATATGTCTCACCTGAAGGATTTACGACGGAGGAAATATAAACGGCTTAAATGAACTGACCTTTTTGTTTGGCGAATAACGCTGCGTCCAACACTTTATGCTTTCACAATGCAGGGGCTATCTCGGATGCAGGTTACTACCTTCTGAACGAGGATGTAATGAGGTCGACCTTGTAGTAAACCGCAGAGGACACCAACTTTACTAGATCATTCGGGTTCTCGCACTTCGATCAATCTTCACTCTCCGGCTGGACTAAAACTGGCAGCGTTGTTGCGAAACTGCCGGCAATAGCCATCGAGACTTAAGATAGAAATTAAAACTCCACTTTAAAACAAAACTGCCTCAGGAGACGAATACACAGCATAACGGAGTAGCTGACGAATTAAACGACGAACTGACCTGCGTCACTACAGGGCTTTCACATTTTGCACCTGTTGAAACTGGTCATCATATCACCTCCCACTGGCGGGAAAATAAGATCTTGTGACCTCACATTCGGTGGAAATTACCCCACCATCACAAGACCATTACGTCTTGCTCACCAGATTACGTCATTAGCAAAATTATAACAATTAACTATTTACATAAAAAATACAAATGTATAAATTTTACAACATACACAGTAAGCTGTACATAGTATTATCATACAGCACCTTACAAATTACTGTACAGCTGGAGTGTTACAAATGTTAAAATATCACGCCATAAACAATTACATTGTACATTCAACATCTGGATAAAAAATCAGTAATCTCATTATCTTTGCCTTTAATATAAGTTATCAAAATATTATACTCCTGTAACATCAAACTCCAATTTAATAACCTACTAATTTTGTTTTCCATCTTACTAAGAAACAGTAACGGATATGATCGGTGTAAACTATGAGTGGCTTTTGAGTTGTACCAGCATACACGTCAAAATGTTCTCAAGCCAAAACAGGAAATAATAATTCTTTTTCTATAGCCCAATAGTTTATTTGATGCTCATTAAATTTCTTAGAAAAGTAAGCTACTGGATAATCAACATCGTCACCCTCATTCCTTTGAAGTAATACTGCTCCTGCAGCCTTAACGCTAGCATCTACAGATAATGAAAAAGATTTTTCAAAGTCAGGTGCCCTGAGCACCGGTTGATAACATATCATAGTTTTCAATTTCTCAAATGATTCCTGACAAAGCACTGTCCACACAAACTTTTCATTTTTCTTTAAAAGTTTAGTTAATGGAAGGGAAATATTAGCAAATTACTTATGACATTTCCGGTAATATCCTACCATGCCCAAGAATCTTCTGAGAGGTTTTTTTTCTAGTTCTAGTGGGGACCTCTAAATTTGCCCGGACTTTTGTCTGAACGGGAGCTACCTTACCTTGACTCACAACATAACCAAGGTAAGTCACAGCGGCATGAACAAATTCATTCTTAGCTGAGTTAATAGTTAAGTTAGCTTTTGAAAGCCTTTCAATTAGCTTCTCCACCGCAGTAATATGTGCTTCCTAAGTATCATTTCCTGTAACTAAATCGTCATTGGACGATTTCTTCTCATTGGAGTTAGGAGTGCGCAGGCGTGTGACGTCTTGCAGTGAAGCGGGAAGGATTTAACAAGGACGCAGCCTGAAACAGCATCATCTCCAACACCACAACATTGGGCACGGAGGCCCCCGGTGCGATGTGCTCAGTCCACTGTTGTTCACTCTGCTGACTCACAACTGTGCAGCAACACACAGCTCGAACCACATCATCAAGTTCGCCAATGACAGGACCGTGGTGGGTCCTATCAACAATAACGACGAGTCAGCATACAGAGAAAAGGTTCAGCGGCTAACGGACTGGTGCGGAATCAACAAACTGTCTCTGAATGTGAAAAAAAACCCAAAAGAGATAGTTGCTGACTTCAGGAGGGCACGGAGCAACCGGACTCTGCTGAATATCGACGGCTCCTCCGTAGAGATCGTTAAAAGAACAATATTTCTTGGTGTTCACCTGGCGTAGAATCACACCTGCTCCTCAACACCAGCTTCAAAGCAAAGAAAGCCCAGCAGCGTCCCGACTTTCTGAGAAGGCTGAGCAAAGTCCATCTCCCACCCCACTCCCCCACACTCACCATGTTCTACAGAGGTTATTGACAGCATCCTGAGCAGCTGTCTTACTGCCTGGTTCGGAAATTTCACCAGCTCGTATCGCAAGACCCTGCAGCAGACAGTGAGGTCAGCTGAGAGGATCATCGGGGTTTCTCCTCCTGCCACTTCTGCCACCTGCCATCTGGCAAAAGGCACCGAAGAAGTGGGGCTCTCACGACCAGATTGTGCAACAGTTTCTTCCACAAGCCATCAGTTCCTCAATACCAAGAGCCCAGACTGACACCAACATACTGCCCTTTACTGTGCCTATTGTCTTTATTGTACTGTCTATAATTTATTGTACTGACTGCACTGTTCTGTGCGCTTTATGTAGTCCTGTGTAGGTCTGTAGTCTAGTGTAGCTTTTGTGTTGTTTTTAAGAAGCAAAGGACCACCCTACATCGGAGGAGCAATTGGAGACAGACAATAAATGATGCCTTTGTAACAACACAAAAATCACAGAAATCAACAAAACTAGTACGAGTGCTGATGTACTGATCAATGAACAGGGAGTATTGATTAATGGCGCAGTGGAGTAATGGCGGACTACAGATGAAATGAATTGATCAATCCATCAACACTCGTACTAGTTTCGTTGATTTCTGCGATATTTGTGTTGTTACCAAGGCATCATTAATTGTCTGTCTCCAATTGCTCAGCCGATGGCAATGATTAAATTTTCTGTTTTAGGATTTCAGCCTTTCCAGTGGCGAAGGGAAGAGGTAGAGAATTACTGTGACGTGCGGGGATACACTTCTCGGCAAAGCATGCTTCTGATTCACACGGTGACTCTGAGATAGCAGATCCCCTGTGGCCAATGCTCAGACGCTGGAGGTGCTGCCTGGACGAGCACCGAACACGGTACACACTGCAGAATGAAATGACATGAAGCGTGGTCCTTTGCTGGATGGCACCAACAGTCCTATTGACTTGCTGAAGATTTAAGTATGGAATATTCCATCATACTCTTGTTCCGGGTCATCTGTGGACAAAACGTAGGATATTTTATGAGACGAGCCACAGAGCAAGTCTCCAATGTGCATCAATGCATCCTGTTGTAAGGCAGTTTGAAACTTATTTTACCAGTCTACTAGGATCCACTGATCATTCTTATAGACTGAACGCAGATCCGTCTGGACCGGAGCTCTGGGGAATGTTTAAACGTTTATTCGCCAACGTCAAAAAGCATGGATTTTAGAGGGTGAATGCGAAGCGATAGTGTTCCATAATGTCGTACCGGAATCTTTATTGGCTGTCAAAAATGTGGATCGAGGGAGGACGTGTAGATGCAGATAGGGCAGCTGTAACACTTGCAGCGATAAGTGCCAGGAAGGAGATTAGTCGGGAGGGATTACGGACAAGGGAGTGAAGTGATACCTGCAGAAACCGCAGAAGTGGTTTCAGGCCGTGTAGGGAATTGTATCTTCGTAAGGTTCCCTTGAAGACACTGGGAGTTACGAAAGAGGAATGCCGGAGATGTGTTAGGCAACAACATGAAGATCTTTTATTTTCTCTCTGTCTCTCCAGCTATAGAAAGCATGTGGAAACCATAGAAAGCGAGCAGAGGAAACTTGCAAAGATGTTACCTGGAATAGGGAGCATGCCCTATGAGAATTGGTTGAGTGAACTCGGCCTTTTTTCTTTGGGGCGACTGAGGATGAGAGGTGATAGAGCATAGAGGTGTATGAAATGAAGAGAAGCATTGATTGTGTGGATAGTCAGAGGGTTTTTCCCAGGACTGAAATGGCTAGCACGAGAGGGCACAGTTTTAAGGTGCTTGGAAGTGCTTCAGGTTGATAATATCGTTCAGTCTATCAAAGGTCAGGTAAATGTTTGCAAAATCAAACAATGAAACCTTCAAAATAATGATTAATACTATCTGAATTAACTGAGAATGCAGGAATCCACTAAATTTCAAGCCTGCGAAGATGGTTGATCAGGTTCTTGAATTGGAGTTATCTAAGGACACAGGATTACTTCCTTGCTGGAAAGTGTTCTTCTGCCAACTGCTACAAAATTCCAAGTGGTGTTTATCCGGTGAATACAATTACTGTCATTGTCATCTTGAGAATGCTGTTTCTGGACTGGTTAAATAAATATCGCAAACATTTATTATGCTAAATATCATCAACTGCAACCAGCATTGAATTACTAACCGTTCAGTGTATTGTGGGTCTTCCATCATCAGGAACACATATACAATGGCTCTCTGTTAATGACAGGGAGTTTTTTTAAAGCAGGTAAAATGTAATATATGTATATTTGTTCCTGAAGGTGGAATGACAGTAACTGTATTCACCGGAGAGACTCCATCTGAGATCTTGTCGAAGAGCTGGCAGAACAACACTTTCTAACAAGTAAATAAAACAATTGAAGATCCTGATCAACTTCCATCACACGCGTGAAATTTGCGGCAGTTTCCTGCATTCTCCTTTAATTCAGACAGTAATCGTCATGATTTTGCAGTTTTCATTGTTGGTGTTTTGCACAATATACTTGGACTTTATATTACCCTCTTATAAAGCTCCCTGTCATTAGCAGAGAGCCATTTCACACTAAACACTTATTGAGTGCATGATATACATGCTATGAAAGTTACTAATTATTAATAATTCTCAAATTAGCAGCTTAAGTTTTGTGACAAACAGTAATAAAGAGTTTTGTGACAAAATGTAATAAACAGTTACTTATTTGCACTTCTGGTGGCGGGCCTGCTGTACTCTACCCAGAGGCAGCTCGTCCACTTTCGGTCCCTCCTAAAATCCCGCTCCTAACGGTGACTCCGAGTTACTGTTTGCATCTGAAAGTGGCAACCGCTAGTACGGAGCTTCGACAGGAAGGCTAAACCAGGTGAGAGTATTCTGGAAACTTGAACCCTCGTGGGTTAGGGGTTTGCTTAGCACAGCATTTCAAGCCAGTTCCCTATCTCGGTGGATGAGAGCAATTACAATATGCATTAACCAAGAAGGCGGTGTAGAAAGCTTCATGGAGAGCGAATGGCAAAACAAGGCACAGAAGACGTCATGGCTACCGCTGCAACCAAGGCATTCTCCAATCTTGACGTTCTTTCCTACCATTTGACCAGAACTTAAGTTTTAAGTTTTAAGAACAAAGTGGATAGGTATATGGATAGGAGAGTTCTGGAGGGTTATCCACTGGGTGCGTGTCAATGGGAGTAGAGGAATAAAGTTTCGGCACAGACTAGAAGGGCCGAGTGGCCTGTTTCTGCGCTGTAGTGTTCTACCTTTGAGGCCGAGAGAGTGGAACTGCCCCAAAGCAACAGCTTTTTGGCTATGAAATTCTTCCATCACAAATTACGCCATCAGTGGAAAGACAGACAAACAACACTGCCAAACAAACAAACACACAAACACACAAATAAATAAATAAATAAGTAAATAAATAGATAAATAAATAAATAAATAAATAAATAGGCGTTAGAAATAAAACAACAGGCAAAACCGCTAGGACATTACCCATTGATATTCTTTCCGAATTTTAATTTGCATGGTTTTCGCAATCATTTCAACTATACATCTGTTTTTCAGTTATAATTCTGCATATTCCATAGAAATTCTCACCACAGCTATTTCAAAGAAAGAGATTTTCAGTTTATCGCCAATGGGCGTATATAAATAGATAGATAGGTTCATAAATATATAGGCAGTTCGATGGAGAAGGATTACATTAACTAGACAGATAATTTGATTTTTCTGGGCTGTGAGGAGAAACTGAGGGTATTTCCCTCCTTCCAAGGGATCCAGCACTACAATGAACAGGACTACAGGAACATCACTTCCCATCCGGTGTAACCAGCGCATTCTAACATGCCACCGAACACATGCCACTTATTTTCCAGATCCCTCAATTCTGCAATGTTATTATCACATCACACTCATTCCCATGATATCTCACACATAGACTATCACTGCTTATTCAGAACCATCTTCATGTATTCTGCTGAATTTATTGCCTGTCCGATCTCATAATGGACAGCAAAAACAGTGCGCATTACCATAAAATCATATCAACATCCCTCTTTGTAAAAATACTCTTCAGCACAATCACACCATTAGTGTGATTCACACCAATCACACCAATACCCCGCAATCAGATATCGCACTGTCGCTGAATATCATAACATATTATTTATGTATTTATTCTTCAATGTCCACTCTCTTGTAGCAAATAAAATGCTGATAACACACACATTACTAAATGTCTAAAATATGTAATGATTAATGGCATTTATAGTACCCTGAACAACAGGAGATGTCTATGCGATGTGGAGAGAATATCTGTGCAACTTGTCTTTCAAAGGAGAGAGTTGTACGGTCAATGTACCAAGGAGTGACCGAAACATCTGTGGACATAAAGACATTTAACCTCGGCTTTTGTACTCCTTTTCGTACTGATATCAGGTGTGACCCAGTGGAGAATGAGAAATACTCACTCGTTTTTTTCTATCATCATATTGGCCCATGTTTATTTGGCAGGGAATAAACGTTTAAGCGTTCTGTTGTTTCAAGAAGATTGTTTAGAAAAAAACAAGAGGGAATTATTGTGCATCAGTAGTCAGATTCATTACAGACAGGTGAGATGTGGTTAACTCGTTATAGATCGGCACTTGCAGAGTGCAAGATACGCTCAATTACATGTTTGTGTACAATAAAATTGAGAGAGTTTTTAAGGATTTTGAAACACTTTGCAACCTAAAACGCAACCTCAAAAATATCACAAGCTCAAGAAGGTGAGAGATGAAAACAGGTGGAGGAGATATCCTTCTTGTTTAGCTCTTTCTCTTTTCCTCCTGTCATTTCCCAGCTTCGGACACATCCTTTCATTTCTAAGATTAAACGCAATATGGTAGATTTATACTGATGTCCTCTCACAGTCATTTAAATCCGTTCAAACTCAAATCTGGGCTCGTATTCGGATCAGTGGAACCAGAATCGGGAGCTGCATAAAGATGCGTCACTTGTATTCAGTGGCAAGAGGTAATGGTCCCGATCTGGGAATTGAAAAGTGAATCACTTACTGCGCAATGGTGTGTAGAACTTTATATTGTGCAACCGAACTTGAATGCGGTTTCCTGTCATGATGAATATTTTAATTGCTGCTTTCCTAGAACAATTACTGCACACACGCACTGACAATGGCATTGCTGACCATCATAATGACGACATTGGTAATGCAGACCCATCACTGACCAGACTAATAATACTGTTGGCTCTGCAGACTTACCAGTGACAATCATTTAGTAATGGTCATTGACTTAAGGTGGCAAGAGAGAATTAATGGGAAGTTTAGGGACCATTTTTGACCAATAAAGTGAGTAAGTGTATGGGACGAGCTGCCCGAGGATGTGTTTGAAGTACACAGTTTCAGAACATTCAAAATGTAATTGGACAGCCCATAGATAGGAATGCTTTAACGGGATAAGGTCAAAAAGGGAGCAAATGGGGATAGCTTAGATGGTATGAACCACTTGGGCCGCCGTTTCTACATCCGTTTACTAAGACTATTTACTTTAAGAACTGGAACATTAAAAACTTCAAAGAATCTGTGCATGAGTTGTGCTTCGTTTTCGATTTCTGTCACTTGTGGCAGTTGGATTTCTGTGGTCTTTGACGGAGGGCAAATTATGAAAAATCACAAAGATGACAAATGAGGTAATTTTGCTTGTCAATATGTACAAGGTCAGTTCGAAGAACGGGAATGATGCATCGGGATAAATCGTGTCCTCTCACCGTACTTCACTGCATCTAAGTGAGTAGCATCAGGTGCCATACTACGGAACTTTTTTTTTACCCACTGTAGTGTGGCATCATGTACGGGTTTCGTTGCAAAGAATATATTTTTAAATCAATTTAATTTTCCTTTCTGATTCAACAGCTGTATGTATTTACCAATGAAATAACGCACCGTGGAAGTGTTGACGTCTGTAAACACTGGTATGGTCCCAGTATAAGTTTCTTAAGAAACGAATCTCTTTCCCATCTATGTCAGGATCTTGAAGCATTTCCAGGAGATCTTGATGTCTGACAGTGACAAAAGCTGTTGTATAGTTGATGAAACATAGGTAGATGTCTTTTTTACCTGGATGGCTCGTTCACAGATCATTCGTAGCATGCAAATTGCATTTCTGCTTCCAGTGTTTTCCACAAAGCCGCATTGTTCTTTATTGATTTCAGGTTTTGATATAAAGTTTTGCTCTCATCATGATTACTCTGAGAATAGATTTTGCCATGTGGCTCATCAGTCTTATTGTACGATGTATTTCACAGACTGTTGCTGTGATGAACATTGATTTAAATAAATCATCAGGTATCTGCCCATGATCATAGATTGCATTTGCCATTTCTGTTATTTTCCCTATTCAAAACTCTTCTAAGGCCAGTATCATTTCAACAGCGATGATGTCAGGACCAGTTGCTCTGTCATGTTTTGTTTTGTCTACGCTGTTTAAATTCCCGATTTTCGAATGTTAGTTCCTTCAAGATTCTTCTTTATGTACAGTTTTTTCTTCTCTTTGGCCTTCAAGAAGTTATTTTATATATCCTGTCCATCTGCTTAGGATTTCGTCTTTGCTCATAATTAAGTTGCCGTCTTTTGCCTCGATGCATCCAATTGCTGAGCAAGACAGCTTCCACGTGAGTTCTTTAATCTTACTGTGCATCATCTTTGTTCCAGAGTTAAGGGTTTGTAGCATTTCTATCTCTGAGCATTACTTATTTAGCCACCTGTATTTTGCTGCATTTTCTTTTTTATTGTCTTATCAAGTTGTTTGTATTCTTCGCTCTCTCTGGGTTTGATGGTCTGTTTTTGTGCATCTATTGTATTATATCTTCAGTTATCCATTTCCTATTACGTTGTTGCTCTTTTCTTGGGATGGTTTCTCTTGCAGCTTCATCATGGATTCCTTCAGTGTGTCCCAGGAAGATTTGCCTCCTCCATCCTGCAGCAATTGAAAATGGTTTTTCACCTTGATTATGTATTCTGTTTTTAGATGAGGGTTGTTTTGTAGTTGTTGATAATTCATTAGCTCTGATATTTTTGGTTTCTTTAATTTTCTCATCGTTATCTTCAATTTGCAAATGACTGGTATGTGGTCGCACCCATAGAATCTTTTATTGATTGTTATGTAATCGATTTAATTTTTCTTCTTCCCATCTGGGCTTTTCTATGTCCATTTCCTTCTTGGATGTTGTTTCAACCAAGTGTAGGTGGCTATCTGATTGTTTGTATTACACCATGATAAAAGATTTTCTCCTCTTTCGTTTTTTTCTCCCAATCCCTGGTCTCCAACAATATGGTCATCCCTTCCCTTACCAACATTTACATTGAAGTTGCCCATGACTATGATGACTTCTTGTGATTTGTATTGTTCTAATGCTTTGCCTAGGGAGTAGTAGAAAGCATCAATTTCTTCCTCTGAGCTTGCTGCTGTGGGTGCAGATGCTTGAAACATAGAGATGTTGTTTTGTTGTCCTATTAGATTGACTAGCATAATTATGTGACGAAGTGAAAATCAGAAGACAGTGAATGGAGAAATTGGACAGAGGTAGTCATGGAGTCATAGATTATTACGACAGAGAGGTAGGCATTTCACCCATCTTGATCATCCCTCTTTGATCCTTCGCTTCGTCCCATTTATCTACACCCTCAGTCCGTCTCTCATGCACGGACCTAGACAACCATCCCTGAAATGATACAATTGAATCCGCATCTACCACTGACGCTGGCAGATCCTTCCACACTCCTCGACCCTCTTAGTGAGTCAGCTTAAACACACACCCCTCTTGCATTTGTCAACTTTAACCCCACATCTATGAAGTACTTTTAGGTCCACTCAGAGGATCGGGAAAATCTGCGAGCAATCACCCTGTCCGTAACTCTCACAAATGTGTTACTTCTGTAAGATCTCCACTCATTGCCCTGCCGTCAAGGGAATAAATTCCAATTCAACACTTCCTTCTAACTCTTGTACTCAGTTCCCGACCTCTTGCTTTCAAATCATTGCTACACACATTGAAGATTATTGATATTGTAAACCAGTATTCTGTCTACGGAGTGTTGTACAGCTTCAACCTAACGTAAGAACTCCTGTACTCAATGAACTGACTGTGAAGGTCAATGTGATTGGAGCTCAATACAAGCCGATCCGCCCGTGACGCTGCTTCCCTGAAATTATTGATCTGTATTCCCAGGTCTCCTTCTGCAAACTAAATTCCACCTATTCAAAGCGCTTCTTAATCTGCTGTATCTATCCTCACAATGCAGGCGAACTTATACTTGACTGTATTAAATTCCGTCTGCCAGTTTTCAACCCATTTCCCAGGCAATCAACATCAAGTTACAAACTTGGATAGAGCTATTGGCTGGAACAACACCCACAAACTAAGATTCGACCTAATTATTTTTCTGATTCATTTTTCTACATCGTATCTAAGTCATTAAAATTCATGATACATAACAACGGACTTAACACCAATCCCTGCACTGCACATGTCACAGTCAAAGAATCAACCATTCCCTGTCTGTTAATCCGGAAAAGAACGTTCATCAATCCTAACGTTCATCACGTTCATAATCTAATTATCTGGATAGACAGGGTCTGATTAGGAACAATCAACATGGATTTGTGCGTGGATGGTCATGTTTGACAAATCTTATTGAATCTTTTGAAGAGGTTACGAGGAAAGTTGACGAGGGTAAAGCAGTGGATGTTTTCTATATGGACTTCAGTAAGGCCTTTGACAAGGTTCCACACAGAAGGTTAGTTCGGAAAGTTCAATTGTTAGGTATTAATATTGAAGTAGTGAAATGGATACAACAGTGGCTGGATGGGAGATGCCAGAGAGTAGTGGTGGATAACCGTTTGTCAGTTTGAAAGCCGATGACGAGTGGTGTGCCTCAGGAATCTGTACTTCGTCCAATGTTGTTTGTCATATACATTAATAATCTGGATGATGGGTTGGTAAATTGGATTGGTAAGTATGCAGATGATGATAAGTTAGGTGGCTTTGTGGATTATGAAATTGATTGTCAAAGCTTGCAGAGAGCTTTAGGCCAGTTAGAATAGTGGGCAAAACAACACTGATCAGAAAATATCCCATTTCAGCACATGAAGCCAAAAATTAAATTGGCAATGTTCATATTATCTTTTGTTTAAAAAAGTCAATAACTTGTAAAATCCCTTGGGGATACGAATTCATGGCACGATGACAGAGTGAGAAAAGCAATTTATTGTAAGTGTTTGTGCAGCTGGTTGTCCCTAATGCAACTGATGTCATAGCTACAATAATTACCTCAGTGGAATTACTCTAAATTGCATATAACTCTGTAAAACCGATCACCGGTCCATACGAATCTTTGGAACTTTCCGTACACTGGAACGCTGCTTCTGACGGAATATGGGACATCCAACGATTTACTACATCGCGGGTGTTTTCTATCCTACACTTGTAGCGATCGGTGTCCCTGGTAAGCTACCGGAGCTGGTCACTATCTGTATAGCGCCGCCGTCTTGCTTTTGTTCCGCGGCACTCTTCAGACTTGAGTTACTGAGCATAGATGCTGCCATCGACTGAAATGTGTTCCCATAATTGAAGATACAGCTTCTGATATTTTGTACTTAATTCAGTTTCCATATTTTCTCGATGCGATGTTTTTTCTCTTCTCTTTTGTCAAATATGTTGTTGCCGATATTTTCATAGTTGGACGTTGCTTGGCTTTCTGCAGTGACAGTGATCGCTTTTCCAGATCAGCAGCTTTTTCTAATTACTGTCCAGTCAAATATCGACACGCAGTTCTGTCCTGTTCTTCCATGTAACTAAATTATAATTTATGCTTTAAATCTCCTGAATTTCACTTCAAATAATCCCTTCAGCTGCCACTAACGATAATTCTGTTTTGTTTCTAATTTCTTGTAGTTAATTTAACGGCTATTGTGATCCTATCTCGGGGAAAATGCGGACTCTCCAAATGCATCACCCGTTACCTTGTTGGAATGGCAACAGCGGATCTGATGGTGGTTGTCGTTGTTGCATTAGTACAACAGACCAACAATATCTACATTTATTCCAGATCCCTGCTTATCACTCCTGTATGCGCTCTGACACTAGCATTTAGGGTTGTAACTATGGACTGTTCTGTTTGGTTTACGGTCAGTTTTACCTTCGATCGCTTCATCGCAATATGCTGCAGAAAACTGCGGGAAAGATACTGCTCTGAGAGAACAGCAACAACGGTTATCGTGACTGTGGTTATAGTGAGTTGCGGGAGAAGTGTCCCGTATTATTTTATTGTTGAACCTTACGTCATCATTGACAACATCCCGTGGCGTTGCGCCCTCACAAATGAATATGCTACTTTACCAGTATGGAAAGGATTCGAATTACTAGATAGCATTTTAACACCATTGTTACCAATCGGCTTAATTCTAGTGTTCAATGGGTTAACAGTTAGAAATATCATTGCGGCAAATAGAGTCCGCAGAGGCCTTCGGAACACCAGTGATAATCAGAAGGATACCGAGGTGGAGAACCGCAGAAAATCGATGATTTTATTGTTTGCAATATCAGCAAATTTCATTTTATTTTGGATACCCTATGTAGCTCATTCCCTGAAATGGCAAGCAGAAAACTTTTTTTATGAGGACAAATATTTGAGTTCCCCGGTATATATACTGCAACAATTTGGGTACATGTTGCAAATTCTGAGTATGTGCACCAATACTTGTATCTATACACTGACACAGAGGAAATTCAGAAAAGAATTGAAGAATGGAATGAAGTATGTGCTTACATTAAATGGTCATGTGTGCAGATAACGCCCACTCCAATTGCAATTCAGCGGAGTTTCGAATAAAGCAGTTTTAAAGTGAGTAGATTTCGCAAATATGCCATAAATTCAAACACTCATGTCCCTGGTCATCATGAAAAGAATACATTCCAAACAAACACAGAGACCTGACAATCATTCGGGAAACGCTACTGCAGCATAAAAGGCTGGACAACAGGATCCGTGACAGTTTCAGCCACCATGCCATCAGACTGATCAACTCACGCTAATATCAGTGTTTTCCTATGTTACGTTGACTGTTCGATTTATTACCTTTATAAATTTCTAGAATTGCACATTGTGCATTTAGACGGAGACGCACCAAAAGATTTTTATTCCTCATGTATGTACTGCCAAGCTTATTGGTCTTTGCCTTTCCCTTGGACAATATCGGTGTCGTGGAGAGGGAAGACTTGAATCAGGGGCAACTGTCGGTCTTCCATACAAACTTGCCCAGGCATGCGCCCTGGAGAGGACACTCCCGTAGGACTTTCCAGGGTCAGATCCATGGTCTCGCGAGACTAACGGATGCCACCATGAGGAGGAAATAAAGCCAATTCAATCTCAAGGGGAGGAATGACTTCCGGACATCTCCGGGTTCAGATGTTTCAAAATGTTCATATTCGGGTAAAAGAGAGTAAAGGGAAAGCCTTTTAAACACAGGGAGAGTGTGATAGAATCACAGCTGCGGAAAGGCAAGATACTGTGGTGGGGCCGTACGTTAAAAGACTGAGTGGAACTCAGAAGTAGGACGGGAACAAGCACTCGTTTGAGAGAATTCTGTAGAGAGCTCCCATCACCAATAAGAAAACAACAAGCAGAGACAGTGACAGATCGGGAGATAGATTTTGGACAGGTGCCATTTTAACACGACTGTTGTCACAGGCAACTTAAACTTCACTAATTTTCATGGGCAATTCTTCTGTTTACAAAGCTTCAGATGAGACAGTGTTTCTCAGTTACGTCCGGGAAGGAGTCTGATCACAATAAGCGGGCATGCGGTCTAGCGAACAGTTCATCCTGGATCTGGTACTGGAAAGTGAAACGGTAACAGATAACAGATCTCTTTGCGGGTCAGCATTTCAGAACGATAGGGCAGTATGGAAAGTATTTAACTGATGCTATTAGGCAGGAAATTAGAAGCCGAAATTGGGACATGATTTGTTCCTTCAAATGCACAACAGAAATATGGAGATTGTTAATGGACCACTAGATTGGGTTTCAGTATAGGCGATTTCATTAAGGCGGGGAACGGATGGCCCCTAACGTAATAAAAAAACACAAAATGCTGGCAGAACTCAGCAGGCCAGACAGCATCTATGGGCGGAGGTAGTGACGACGTTTCGCGCCGAAACCATTCATCATGTTAAACACTCCTGATGAAGGGTTTCAGCCCGATACGTCGTCACTACCGCCTCCCATAGATGTTGTCTGGCCTGCTGAGTTCTGCCAGAATTTTGTGTTTTTTATTTACTTCCAGCATCTGCAGATTCGCTCGTGTGGTCCCCAAAGTAACCCTGGTTGGTAAGAGATAATGAACACCTCTTCAAAAAAAAAAAGAAATAAATAAACTTGAGGTTTGGGAAGAAAGGTTTGCCGCAGATATAGACGTGTGGGCGCGTAACTTTTTATTATGAAATGTCCCTGGAATATTGTTCTCGACGTCGTTTATACGCTTAGAAGAACATACGTAGGACGTCTTTTATTGTGAAACATGCCATCAGCTATTATTGTGACTTTCGTCATTCAAATGACCGGAAATGACTAGAACAAGCGAGAAAAAATGAACCTATCTTTCCCTTCAATAACGTATACTCCATTTCACCTGCCTAGCTAATGTCCCAACCCCAACGTCGGGAGCGAGTGTACTCCGCCGATGTGTCAAAATAAATCTCTTGGAAGGTGATTGTCGAAGTTGTTTGATCGGGATGATTGTCTTTGTTAGAAACAACACAGATCAGAAAATGTCCCATTTCAACAGCTGAAGCCTGGTGCCTTGGAAATTAAACTGGCAACGCTCTTGTTAATTTTTGTTTAAAAGCTAACAACAGAGTGAAAAAAAAACAACTTAACGTATGTGTTTGTGTAGCTGGTTGTCCCTTATGCGACTCATGTGATAACCACACTAATTGCCTCAGTGGAATTACTCTGAATTGCATATAACCCTGTAAAAACGATCACCGGTCCATAAAAAACCTTTGAAACGCGGCTTCAGACGGAATATGGGACATCCAGCGATTTACTACATCGCGGGCATTTTCTATCCTGCAGTTGTAGCGATCGGTGTCCCTGGTAAGATACTGGAGCTGGTCAGTCTATGTGTAGCGTCGTCGTCTTGCTTTTGTTCCGCTGCACTGTTCGGAGAACAGCACAGGTGGTACCATTGCCTGAATTGTGTTTCCAGACTTGTGAATTCAAGCATCTGATATTTCTTTTTAATTCAGTTTCCATATTTTCCAGATGTGATGTTTTTTCTTCTCTTTTGTCAAATATTTCGTTGCCGATAGTTTCACAGTTGGAACTTGCTCGGCTTTCTGCAGCGACAATGATCGCTTTTCCAGATCGGCATCTTTTTTGAATGACCGGCCAGTCGAATATCGACACGCAGATCTGTTGTTCCATAAGTCACTAAATTATAACTTATGCTGTAAACCTCCTGAATTTGACTTCAAATAATCACTTCGGCTGTTTCACTTCTAATAAAGGAAATGCCGTTGCTCATGGTGATGGTTGCTGGAGCGATCACCGGTAGGTGAGTCGTGCATATCAGATGCCTCGCTCGAAACTGTCGGAAAGTCGCCAGTCCATTGTGTTCCTCCAGCAGGAGTTTAGCAATGGAGCAGGCTCACATTGAACTTTTGCTTTGCACTTCCAAAAAAACATACCCTGCATACCATCGTTGCCATACCCTGCATAGCGTCGTTGAGGGCAGTGGAGTGAGCCGGTAGTAGAATGGAGGCCTAAGGGCTTTGGCTGAACGGGCTTCGGCGGAACCGGGCGAGGCGAGGAAGACCGGAGCTGCAGAGCTCTCACAGCTAGTTGCTTGATAAGTATTGGTAAGTAGTCCTGCTTCCTTTTACACTTATAACTTTAAATGTATAGTTAAATAGTGTGATAGTTAGCTGTATTGGGGCAAAGGGTTCTTGCATAACTAATACTAGTACATTAAATTAACTATATAGCATGGTGCAGGTGATGTGTTACTGCTGCGAGATGTGGGAACCGGTAGACCCCATTGAGGGACACAGCGACTACATTTGCCGCAAGTGTTTGTTGCTCGAGGAACTCCAGCTTCATATTGATGAGATGCAGTCCGAGCTTCAGACACTGCGACACATCAGGGAGGAGAAGAGTTACCTGGACTCTGTGTACCATGAGATAGCCACACCTAATAGATTAACTAATGTAGATTGCAGTCAAGCACAGGATGGTGTGGCTATGAGTGAGGCAAGTAGGGGAATCCAAGAGGTAGGGCTGGAGGAGATGCACGCCTTGCTCTTGTCCAACAGATTCGAGGCTTTAACTCCCTGTGAGGGCAGGAGCGGGGACTGTGGGGAGGATGATGAACCTGCCCATACCACCGTGGAGTGGGGGGCCACTCCAGAGGGGGGAGTCAATAGAAATGTTGCAGTAATAGGGGGCAGTATCGTCAGGGGGATAGATAGGGTTCTCTGCAACCGAGAGCGAGGGTCCCGACGGCTATGTTGCCTGCCTGGTGCCAGGGTTAAGGACATCTCTTCTGGGCTGGAGAGAAACTTGCAGTGGGAGGGGGAGGATCCAGTTGTCTTAGTACACGTCGGTACTAATGACATAGATAGGACAAGGAAGATGGTTCTGTTACAGGAATATGAGCAGCTAGGGGTCAAATTAAAAAACAGAACCTGAAGCGTAATCATCTCTGGATTATTACCTGAGCCACGAGCAAATTTGGCTAGGTTAAATAAAATTAGGGAGTTAAACGCGTGGCTCAAAGACTGGAGTGGGAGAAGTGAGTTTTGCTTCTTGGGACACTGGCACCAGTACTGGGACAGGAGAGAACTGTTCCGTAAAGACAGGCTTCACCTGAACCGGGCTGGGGTTAATGTCCTGGCGAATCATATAACTAGGGCTGCAGAGAGGTCTTTAAACTAACTAGTGGGGGGGGGGGAGGATTCTAAAGAGCAAATAATTAAAAAGACAATGGAGAAGGTAATGGATGTAGGTAAAAGTAGAGGAATAAAAAGACAGAGTGTGTCAGGAGGGGAAAGAATGTACGGAGATAAGCGTAAAGTTGCATAAAAGGAAAAGGTAGGAAATAAGTGTCAAACATATTTGAAAGTCCTGTATTTGGATGCACGTAGAATTAGCAATAAAATTGATGAGTTGACGGTACAAATAATTACGTATGGTTATGATTTTGTGGCAATTACGGAAACATGGCTGCAGGGTGACCAGGACTGGGAATTAAACATACAAGGGTATTCGACAATTAGGAGAGACAGGCAAGAAGAAAAAGGAGGTGGGGTGGCTATGTTAATAAAACAAGAAATCACTGCAATAAAGCGAAATGATATTGGCTCAAAGGATCAGGATAATGAAACAATTTGGGTAGAAATAAGAAATAGTAAAGGGAAAAAACAGTGGTGGGTGTAGTCTATAGGCCTCCAAACAGCTGTAACTCAGTTGGTCGGAGCGTAAATCAGGAAATAGTCTGGGCTTGTAATAAGGGAACAGCTATAATTATGGGGGATTTTAACTTTCATATTGACTGGACTAATCAAGTCGGACACGGCAGCCTTGAAGAAGAGTTTATTGAATGTATTCGGGATGGGTTCCTTGAACAATACGTTACTGAGCCGACAAGGGGGCAAACAGTCTTAGATCTGGTCCTGTGTAATGAGACAGGACTAATAAAAATTATCCTAGTAAAGGATCCCCTTGGAATGAGTGACCATAACCTGGTCGAATTCCATATTCAATTAGAGGATGAGAGGGTTGGATCTCAAACAAGCGTACTGAGCTTAAATAAAGGAGACTATAATGGTATGAGAGCGGAATTACTTAAGATGGATTGGGAAAATAGATTAAAGGGTAGATCGGTACTTGATCAGTGGTGTATATTTAAGGAGTTATTTTACAACTATCAAGAAAAATATATTCCACTGAGGAAAAAAGGGTGTAAAAGAAAAAAATAGTTATCCGTGGCTAAGTAAAGAAATAAAGCAAAGTATACGACTAAAAAGAAAGTTATATAAGGTAGCTAAATCTAGTGGGAAAATTGAAGATCGAAAAGCTTTTAAAGATCAGCAGCAAATAACAAAAAGATTGATTAAGAAGGGGAAGATAGATTATGAAAGTAAATTGGCGAAAAACATAAAAGCAGATAGTAAGAGTTTTTATATTTACATAAAAAGAAAAAGGGTGGCTAAAGTAAATGTTGGTCACCTAGGAGATGAGACCGGGAAATTAATGGTAGGGGACATGGAGATGGCGGAAACGCTGAACAAATATTTTGTATCAGTTTTTACAGTAGAAGACACTCAAAATATCCCAACACTGGATAAACAGGGGGCTCTAGGGGGAGAGAAGCTAACTACGATTCAAATCACCAAGCAAATGGTACTTGATAAATTAATGGGACTGAAGGTGGATATATCCCCTGGACTGGATGGCTTGCATCCTAGGGTCTTAAGTGAAGTGGCGGTCGGGATTGTGGATGCATTAGTGATATTTTTTCAAATCTCGCTGGACTCGGCAATGGTCCCAGCAGATTGGAAAAATGCTAATGTAACTCCTTTATTTAAAAAGGGCAATAGACAGAAGACTGGGAATTATAGGCCAGTTACCCTAACATCTGTGGTTGGCAAAATGTTGGAATCGATAATTACGGAAACAGTAACAGGGCATTTGGATAAACATAGCTTAATAGGACAAAGTCAGCACGGCTTTACAAAAGGGAAGTCATGTTTGACAAATTTTTTGGAGTTCTTTGAGGACATAACATAGAGGGTAGATAAAGGGGAACCAGTGGATGTGGTGTATTTGGACTTCCAAAAGGCATTTGACAAGGTGCCACACCAAAGATTATTACTTAAAGTAAAAAGCATGGGATTGGGGATAATATTCTGGCATGGGTGGAGGATTGGCTTTCTAACAGAAAACAGAGAGTTGGGATTAATGTTTTATTCTCAGACTGGCAGTTGGTGACTAGTGGTGTTCCGCAGGGGTCGGTGTCGGGACCCCAACTCTTTACAAACTATATTAATGATTTGGAGAAAGGGACTAAGTGCAACGTATCGAAGTTTGCTGATGACACAAAGATGGGAGGGAGTGTAATGAGTGCGGAGGACATTGAAACCCTGCAGGGGGACATAGATAGGCTGAGTGATTGGGCAGACATTTGGCAGATGAAATATAATACTGACAAGTGTGAGGTCTTGCACTTTGGCAGGAAAAATAATAGAGCAAGTTATTATCTAAATGGAGAGAAACTGGAAAGTGCTTCTGTGCAAAGGGATCTGGGGGTCCTGGTGCAGGAAACACAAAAAGTTAGTATGCAAGTGCAGCAGGTGGTCAAGAAGGCCAATGGAATGCTGGCTTTTATTGCTAGGGGGATGGAGTATAAGAACAGGGAGGTCTTACTGCAGTTGTACCGGGTATTGGTGAGACCACACCTGGAGTACTGCGTGCAGTTCTGGGGTCCATATTTAAGAAAGGACATACTGGCTCTCGAGGCAGTGCAGAGAAGGTTCACTAGGTTAATTCCGGGGATGGGTGGGTTGATGTATGATGAGAGTTTGAGTAGATTGGGACTCTACTCATTGGAGTTCCGAAGAATGAGAGGCGATCTTATTGAAACATATAAGATTGTGAAGGGGCTTGATCGGGTGGATGAGGGGAGAATGTTCCCAATGATGGGTGAAACTAGGACTAGGGGGCATAATCTTAAAATAAGGGGATGCCGTTCCAGGACTGAGATGCGGAGAAATTTCTTCACTCAGAGGGTAGTGGGGCTGTGGAATTTACTGCCCCAGAGAGCTGTGGAAGCTACTACACTCAATAAATTCAAAACGGAGATAGACATTTTCCTGGATAAAAATGGCATCGGGGATACGGTGAGCGAGCAGGTAAGTGGACATGAGGCTAGGTTTAGATCAGCCATGTGATCTCCTGGACCAGTTTTCGATAGCCTGGATGGGTCGGAGAGGAAGTTTCAAGATTTCTTCTCCTCAATTGGCAACTCGGTTTTTCTTCCCCGGGTGATCACATGGGTTTGGGCGGGATGAACAATAAAATCAAATGGACGGCATGGTGCCCTGTTGGTTGGCACTGTTGCCTTGTGGGATTCGGTGAAAACTAGAGTTAAGATTGGATCAGCGATGATCTTGTTGAATGGCGGAGCAGGCTTGAGAGGCCGATTGGCCTACTCCTGCTCCTATCTCTTATGTTCTTTTACTGGCCACATGGTGTGTTACTGAATACTGACCATGCAGGGTGCCCAAACCTTTGTTTCGGTCTCTTTGCCTTTTTTGTTATTTTCAACCTATAAAAGATGGAAATTAAAAAAGTAATCTTTATTATAATATTAGAGAAATATGTCATCTATAACTTCATGCCTTTTGGAAATCAGGTCATCTTTTACTAGCTTAGCTATTCACAGCAACAGAAATTTTGACCAGGGGTGCCCAAACTTTTACAAACCGCTGTGTGTATATATATATATATATCACAAAATAGATAGTGGGATTTAAAAGCGAAAATTTGTTGAGCGATCGCAGACTATGGCAAGAGAAATCAGGTTTCATCATATCAACTGGGACTGCCCCACTGTAAAAGTTTTGGATTGAATATAATTCATCAAATGAGTTTACAAAAGTTTCCTTAATTAATCTATCCACTGTATGTCCCACATATAGACAATGTGTCCGATTCGGCAAGATTACTGCTTAAACGACAGAAGAATGCGTAGCGGATCACTTTACATCCAGTGATCTTAGCTCCATTAGTATCAAGACAATTAGGGAGAAGGATACTGCAAGGTCTTCTCTTCGGATTGAGATTCTAAATTGCAGAAAAACCTATATGATGCCGTCGGAAACAATCTAGCAAATGTGGGTTGGGATAGTTTGGTTACTACAAAGTGGAGCAACGTGGGTGGCAGAGTTGCAGAACTGAAATTGTGAGTGTTCTGTGTCTGTATGTTCCTGTCAGATAAAATGGCAAGGGTAGCAGGTTTAAGAAGCAGGCACACAATGGTGGAGGAACTCAGCAAGTAGCTTCCAATGGTGGAGGCACCCTCCAAGGAAAAGAGAAAACAGTGGATGATTCCGGCCCCAGTTCATTCATCAGGACTGGAAAAAAAATAAAATAAAGAGAAAGTAAATAGGGTCGTGTCAGGGGAAGAAGTAGTTCAAAATTGTAGCCGATCGGGAAAACCAGTAAAGATTCAAGGGTGGTAAAATGCAGGGAGGCTTGTTGGTGAACGAGATAAAGGCCTGGAGAAGGAATGAATGTGATATGAGAGATTAGATGACAATGGCAGAAAGGGAAGTGGGATGAGCACCAGGAGGAGGTGATGGTCAAATAAGGAGATAAGGTAGGGGATGCAAACTGGAATGGTTGAATGGTCAATGGTGATGGCAGGAGGTTAAAGTAAGTTGCGAAATCGCTGTTCGTGCCATCATGTTGGAGGCTACGCAGACGTGATATAAGGTGTTGCTCCTGCAACCTGAGAGTGGCTTCATCGCGGCAATGAAGGAGGCTATGGAGGAGGCGACGGAGGAGTTAGGTAGAGGAGAGAAACAGTTTGGGTCCATTGTCACGAAAGAGGGGAAGATATTTAAGCATCTCCTGATGGAGAATGAAGGTGTTCTGGAATTGAATGATCATGGTGAATATTAGACGATCAGGGCCAGGAAACCCAAAACCAATGAAATAATACAGAGCGCGTGGAGTGCCACTGATGTAGGTAGGAAGGTGCTGAGTCAGGGGCGAAAAAATAGTGTAGAGGTGTGAAGATATAATTTCAGTGAGCAGGCAAAAAGCAGAAGCAATGTTTCTACCTGGACAAGCAGTTGTATGAATCTTGATCAGTTCAGTTCAGTTCAGTTCAGTTTCAGTTTATTGTCATTTAGAAACCACAAATGCAATGCAGTTAAAAAATGAGAATTCTCCAGAATGATATCACGAAAGCACATGACAAAACAGACTACTGAAGAAAATCCACATAACGTTTGGTAATTCCCAGTCCAGAGTTCGGAGAGTCCTTCTGCGTATTAATATCGCGCTACCATCTTAGCACGTTCCTAGAAAGGAGCTCGAAACCAATCAGACAAAACAAGACTACCCGGACACACCAAGTCAAGAGACCAGCTCTACCACCCAACAAATCAAAAACTAAAGCTACAAGACCTACACAAAACCGTATAGTTACATATAGTTATAGTTAACATATAGTTACAACAGTGCAATAGACAATAGACAATAGGTGCAGGAGTAGTCCATTGGGCCCTTCTAGCCGGCACCGGTATTCACTGTGATCATGGGTGATCATACACAATCAGTACCCCGTTCCTGCCCTCTCCCCATATCCCTTGACATCGCTGTCTATAAGAGCTCTATCTAACTCTCTCTTGAATGCATCCAGAGACTTGGCCTCCACTGCCTTCTGGGGCAGAGCATTACACATTTCCACCACTTTCTGGGTGAAGAAGTTTTTCTGCATCTCTGTTCTAAATACCCTACCCCTTATTCTTAAACTGTGGCCTCTATTTCTGTACTCACCCATCAGCGGGACCATGCTTCCTGCCTCCAGTGTGTCCAATCCCTTAATAATCTTATATGTTTCAATCAGATCCGCTCTCATCCTTCTAAATTCCAGTGCAGACAATACTATAATTGATAAAAGACTAACTGACAAAAAACACATAATTATAACATATAGTCACACCAGTGTAAAGCAATACCATAATTTGATAAAGAGCACAATGTGAGCACGGTAAAAAAAAGTCTCAAAGTCCCCGATATCCCATCTTCTCTCGCAGACGGTAGAAGGAAGAAAAACTCTTCCTGCCATGAACCTCCGACGCTGCAAACTTGCCGATGCAGCACCCTGGAAGCACTCGACCACAGCCAACTCTGAGTCCGTCCGAAAACTTTGAGCCTTCGACAAGCCCTCCGACACCGAGCACCGAGAACCATCTCTGCTGAGCGCCCCGGCCGCCAAGCAACAGGCAAAGCCGAGGATTCTGGCCCTTCCTCTCCGGAGAATTTTTCGAATGCACAGCAGCAGCGGCAGCGAAACCGGCATTTCAGAAGTTTCACCAGATGTTCCTCCGTGCTTCTCACGTCCGTCTCCACCAAATCAGGATTGTACACGGCATCATCCTTGACAGATAACAGATATTCATCCCGGAGTGCCCGCTGCGCGCTGCGTCGCTCCGCCGTCCTTCCCTATATAAACACGAAATACCGGATGAGAGGCAGATCCCTTCAGTTAATAAAGTCTGTGATAGTACTGAAGAAAATGGGCTGGTGTTTTTAGTGGGATTCGGTTCGACAGATAAGTAAGAGGGGTCTGAGGTTTGTCGCTGGGCCTCAGCTAGGTTGAGGTCAGTACTCCTGTCTACGACAGCATCCACCTTGTCTGTTGGTTTGATGGTGAGTTTGGGTTTCATGCAGAGAGAGTGAAGGGCAGTGCATTCCGAAGCAGTGAGTTTGGAAGTTGAGAGAGGAGTAGTAATGTCCAGAAGGTAGGTATCTCGTTGGCAGTCAACAGAGAAAAGTTTGAAATGAGGTAGAAGACTAGAGCGGGTTGTCCAGGAGAAGGAGGAGGGTTGGAGACGAAGTAAGGAGTCATTGGTGCCGAATGTAGAGTGAAATCTTAGGGAACTTTGTTTTTCAAGAGACATTGAGACCCGAAAAGGGAGAAGAAACAGGTGCCCCCTAGAAATTTGCAGCTAGGATGTACTTTAAAAAGTATAGCGAAAGCAAGGGAATACTTAAGAGGGAAACCACAAGAACGAAAAGAAAACAAGACGTTGCCCCAGCAGAATGGGCGAAACGGAATCCCATGGGCTTCTACAGATAGACTAAAGGCAAGAAAAATAGGCGGACAACTAGAAGATCAGAGTAGGGCGAATAGAGATGGCGGTGTTCTATAATGGATTTTTTGAATGTGTATTTACTCGGGAGACGGAAACACAGACTCGAGAAGGGAGGCAATGCTCGGAAGCACCGAAGTTGATTCTGTGTAACATTGGGAGATTGTCTCGGACTGCAACTGCAATACTTGCGATTGCAATACTCTGTTTGTCAGTAATAATGTCAGTTGCCGCAGGTCTGTTACCCCGGTCCGGTGGTTTGCCAGTCAATATGGGAGCAGTGTAGCCTCAGATGAAGGGTGAACCAGGCTTATAATCCCAGCTTGCCTGTTGGTGCAGACATGGAGTGCGACGCGGAAGCGCTACAGCGTGATTGAGCTCGGCTGAGCCCTGGCTTTGCTGGTCAGTGCTGCCTTCCCGTGTTCCAGCATTGGAATGATGGGCTGTATCACATTGGTCTACTCACTGCCACGATACTGCGCCATCGATTGTTTGACATTGTCGCTCAGCGTCTTCAACTACATATGCCTGGTTGAGCTATTTCTTTGTAGGGGTTGATTTCATTTTATTTGAATAGAATTGCCGGGGTCCAAGCAAGGGTCTTAAAGTCCTGAAGGATTAGAGGTTGGGTAATGTTACACGGCATTCTAATTTGTATTGGACTGCCGGGGTCGAAGCAGAGGTATTAAGGTCCCAGAGGAATAGATGTTGCAAGTCATTCTCTATTTATACTATATATTTCATGTTGCATTAGGTTATAATCCCGAACCAAAAAGTACAATAATATTGTCAGTTTCGAGCCAAGATGCAAATACTCATCTCTTGTGAGATGCTTTGTATATAATATTTGAGCAAAGTAGCTGCTAAAAAACTGATTCAAAATATACAGATCTGGATATTGATAGAAAGTGATTATTAACACCCAATGGAAGAAAAGAAACACATACATCAGCTCCTTGCGGTAGCCCAACGGCAGAGTCTCCAATAGAAAATGAAAATAACCTATATGCTAAATGTTTTGCGTGGATCTCAGTCCAGGCACCTACCGACCTCCCTGTAAAAACCCGGCCACTCAGATCTCCATTAAAATAATCCCTACTCGTCTTAACTTCATGCCCTTTCGTGCACAACATTTCAACCTCGAGAAAAAGCAATACTCTCTGTGAGTAAAATTTATAACTCTTATAAGTATATCTCCAACGGGAAAAAAACAACAACTTCCAACCTCTCGTTTCAGTACAAACGATCTCATTCTGGTAGCATCCTCAAAAGCTCTTCTGCACACTCTCGAAATCCCGGACATCCGTTTTATAATGGGGTGACCGTAAATGAATGTGACCACACTCGGGTTTAATAAAGTTTCATAATAACTTACAGAACGTTGAACTCAGTGCCTCGACAAATAGACTGAAGCATGTCATTTCCCTTCGTCGCCGCTCTGTAACTGCACAGCCGCTTTAAGGCAACTAATGGCATGGACCCCAAGATCGCTCTGTTAATCAACACTCTTCAGGATTTTAAGTACGGCACCCCAGGATGTGCGCCGCACAACTGGCACCTGTGTTTAGGGACGGATTCAATCTCTCCCGCTCCCAGTGGAGAAAGCCCTCCAGCTTCAAAATATCCACCATTGTTCCTGTACCTAAAAAGAGAAATTAAGGTAACATGTCTGAAAGACTGGCGTCCTGTCGCACTCACGGCAATATGCTTAGAAATAGCTTTGAGAGGCTGGTCAAGGACCACATCTGCACACTGGCCCTCCTACAATCCCCCTACCAACACAACCGAACGACAGACGACGCAATAGCTACAGCTCTACCCAACGAAGAGGGATGCTTATGAGAGAATGCTGTTCCTGGACTACAGTCACCATAATTCCTTCTGCTCTCGACGGTACGACAGAAGGAACGACAGCATAAATGCCCGGACCAATAGGCTTCCGTACAGCTTCTTCCACCAGGCCATCAGACTGCTTAATTCATGCTGACGCAACAGTACTTGTATGTTATATTGACTAAGCTGTTTTACATCATATTTATTATAAATTACTATAATTGCACATTGCACATTTGATCGGAGACTTAACGTAAATATTATTACTCCTCGTGTACTTGAAGAATGTAAGTAAAAAAGCCAATTCAATTCTTGCCGTAACAGTGTGCGAGCACTGTACATTTATCCGACCAAGGTGCAACAATTAAAATTTTACCGGATTAAACTCCATCTGCCATCTATTCGTCTATAAAGTCCACTGTTTTTATTGCTATCTATCTAACCTACCCACAACACCACCAATTTTGGCTGCATAATTGCTGTCCCACCCATCTGGATTTTATTAAGGATATTTGAATATATTACAAATCACAATGATTTTTTGGAAGATCTCTTTCCTCGGAAGTGATAGGAGAGTATGTGCAATGTGTTGGGATCCCCTTAAAATGCAGGAAATTGCAGAAAATGATGTTTTGAATGAATATATCAATGCGATCATATGTGTGAACATAAGGAACTCTTTACCTATTAATGCCGGGAGTTTGTTTTTTCCTGCTCTAATTTAATACTCAACCATAAGGTATGTGCATTATATAGCTATCTTAAAACTATTTGAACTTCAGGTACTCTGACCACTATTTCCTAACTACTCACCCACTGAACGGTAAGTCACTATCCCAGCGTCATTCACTAATTCCAGATCCAGTACAGACCCTCCTCTTCTTGGATTATCTATATATTCATTTAAGAAACACGCCTGGATGTGCTACAAGACTCCTCCCCAGCTAAGACACCATCAATCAGAACGCCCAGTTTTAATTAGGAAAGCTGAAGGCCCCCATGTCAAAAACCCTATTGCCCTTCCACTTCTCCTTAATCTGCCTGACTAGCTTTTCCTTAATGTCCCACTGTATGTTGGGTGATTGTAGTAAAATACGACCAGAGTGACTGCACCATTCTTTGGATTATCAACGGAGACTCAGTGTCCGAGGCATCATTATGCCCCCTCTGAGTGTAGGTGTGGTGTTGACCCTGATCGGTAAGGCAGACAACCCCAGTAACCTCCCTCTGTAACATTTTAAGTAGGTTATCTTGCGCATTAAGCACCCGTTCCTTTCCCTTTATCAACTAAGTCTGGGCGACAGCCACAAAATCATATTTCGATGTCTTGATCAATTTTCCAATTTCCATTATTTTACCCATATTATTCCGAGCATTAAAATACAGACATTTCAATCTATCCATTCTGTCGTACAAATTACTATGTTCTGGCCCTTTTTACTTGCCCGGGTATCCATTTCCTTTTCAAATCTCCTGTTAGCATTGATAGTAAAATGGGATACGAGAAGATTGTTCATGAGCCACCAACAGTTCACTCGTGGTCGTCTACACAAGCATTGATATAGCCGGCGACAAATGAGGCATATCCGTCGACGTCTGTGTCTTCCCGGTTTGTTCCATCCGTTTGAACAAATAGTCAATTCAAGATAATACTGAAGCATAGCGATTGCCCCATTAACCAATACAGATATCGTCCTATTGACCGTTTTCACTATTTTCAGCTGGGGTTAGTATGGTTAAATTAACATTGTGAAGATGTGGTCAGAACGGCCAAGATCAGGTACTGGAATAGCTCTGAAAGCACTAATTCCGTTTGTATGCACATGGTCGACTATGTCTGTTCCTACTGTGTCCATGGTGACGTGTTTCTATTTGGAATTTGGGTACAATATTCAGTATAAGTAACGAAAATCCTAACGCAGAAAACGCTTTTCAAACCACTATCCAGGAGCCTCTTTTTAGCCCATTCTACGCACTCATCACGCTCTACGTAAAAAAAAAAAACTTATCCCTGACATCTCCTCTGTACCTACTTCCAAGCACCTTAAAACGGTGCCATCTCGTATTAGCCATTTCAGCCCTGGTGAAAAGCCTCTGACTATCCACACGATCAATGCCTCTCATCATCTTATACCCCTCTATCAGGTGACCCCCGCGTCCTCCGTTGCTCCAAGGAGAAAAGGCCCATTTGATTCAGCCAATTCTCAAAAGGCATGCACCCCAATCGTGTCAACATCCTTGTAAATCTCCTCTACACCCTTTCTATAGTTTCCACTTCCACCCTGTAATGAGGCGCCCATAACTGAGAACAGTACTCCAAGTGGGGTATGACCAATGTCCTATGTAGCTGTAACATTACCTCTCAGTAAATAAACTCAGTCCCACGGTTGATGAAGATTAATACACGATTTGGCTTCTTAACCACACAGTCAACCTGCGCAGCAGCTTTGAGGCCCAATGTACTCGAACCCCAAGATCCCTCTGATCCACCAGAAGTATTACTATTAATACTATATTCAGTCATCGTATTTGAATTACGAATGAACCACCTCACAGTTATTTGGGTTGAAACCCATCTGCCATATTTGTCGCAATTTAGTGCGGACCTTATATGCATTTCCCTTCGATTTATGCATTTCTTAACATTTCTTGACAGCCACTGTTGCTTAAACTTGCCAGTTGAAAAATTCTCCTTCTGTGCTGTGTATCTATCCTGCTTCTTGTGAACTATTTTCAGAAACTTCAGCGACCTTTGTGCATGCCTTCATCCTTACCAGCATCGTCACACAATCGACCTGGACTAGCTCCTATCTTATGCCTCTGTTACAGTTCCTCAGTTCCTTTGCAATATTGATTTATGAGACTTATGCTTCTCCCTCTCAATTTGCAGAATGAAGTTATGATCACTCTATTCGAGGGGTTCAATAAGATTAAGCTACCTAATAAGATCTGAGTTATTACCTATACGTAATCTTGGGTAGACTTTCCCTCATCGCCGCTAGAATCCTCTTGCTATCCAGCTCCGTAAGCTCTACGCTCATGCTTCTGTAATCCAGTTTATTCCATTGCGATGATAATAAAATTAACTTATGCATCTCCCTATCAAACTGCAGTATGAATTCAATCATAGTATAATCACTGCCTCCTTAACTTTTCTTTACATTAAGCTTTCTAATAAAATATGCCTCATTACACAACACCGCATCTAGGATATCCTTTCAAGTACAAGCTGCTCGAAACAACCATCTCGTAGGCATTCAACAAATTCCCCCACTGGCAATAGGACAAAACCTCATTTTCCAAATTCCCTTGCATGACAAAGTCCCCCATTGCAATTTTGACAATATGTTTAATATTTGCCTTTTCCAGATCATTTTGTAATCTCAACCCACCATTTTGGCTACTATTTGGAGGCCTACATATGATTCCCATAATGTTTTTTTAACGCTTGCAGTTTCGTAATTATACGCATAAAGATTCAACATTCTCTGTTCCAATATCACGTCTCGCTATGAAGTCATTCCATCTCTTTCCATGCACACTACCCGCACCTCTGCATTTCTGTCTGTCCTTTCGATAAAAAATATAACCCATGATGTTAAGGTCCCAACTTGGCTTTTTTTTCAGCCGCAACTCAGGGATGACCACAAGTCCATACCGAACAATCTCTAATTGCTCCTCGTGGCCGTCTACCTTTCTTTGTGCATTTCAATACAACACCATAATATAGTCATGCTGTATTAACTTAAATCTGCAATTGTACCAAGAGCAAGGAATTAATTCATCCCGTGGAACTATTTGTAGAAGATATAAAGTTTAACTGTGGACTAGATAAGGATAGAACATTAAACAAAAATAGTGCAATAACATAGAGTTAATAACATATTAAACAGAGCAACAGTACTTAATACCTTTGGATGAATACAGAAGTATATGGGACATAAACAGTTTAAGAAAATAGATCAAAGTCTGGTAAAAGTAATCCTTTCGAAATAAATTACTTCAAGTCTTAAGAAAATCTGCCAAACAACACTCAATAGTAAACATTTAAAAAATGCAATAGTTACATTCGCTACCAATATTAACATATGCTTCTGGCATTATACCTTTTTTCGAAAGCTATCTGGGGAAAATTTGCAAAGAAAAATTAGAACTGAAATTACTAAATTTAGAAAACAACATGTACACTCGAAAACAATAAGATTAACGCTACCTAGGACAGGTCAAGGAAGATGAATAGCAGGCCAAATAATTGCATAAGTCAGATAGATACATTTTTTTAAGCGATGACTTTTACAAAGTCAAAAAGTGCAAATTGTGTTATCATATTGACTATCAACAGCAGAAATGGTGGCAGAACTGCCGACACTCAGCACCCACCACAACCACCACCAGGAAGTCCTGTCCGACAATTAGCATGCAATATTAAACAGAACAACCTCTGTTAATGTAATATCACCAATGTCCAAATTATTGGTTAATTAAATGCAATGCGGTTTCTTCAAAAATAAAACAATCGGGGTGAATAGTTTGTTCAAACAGTTCAATTTTTTGTCCCAAAACGGGAAGTGTAATATCAATTTTTTTTCAGAAGCAGGTATTGAATTGTCTGTAACGTTCTTGAAGGGTTAAAATTTGTTACTCAATCTCACAATGAAAAATATATTGACAATTGTTCATTCAGGCCTTTGCGAAGAACCTCAGGAGGATACTAATTGGCTTAACGAGCGTTCATTGCTTTGTGTAACAACTCATTCAAATAAAAAACCTGCGTCGTTGGAACACGGCAAACATCTGATCACAGTCACGGACAGAAAATGGGATATCCTGCAATTTTCATCATCGTCCGAATTTACTATCCTGTACTTGCGGCTGTCGGTTTCCCTGGTAAAATAACGAACCTGGTTGCTCTTTGCGTGGCTCGTCCCGTGTATTAAGTTTTCGACATCGATGCTCGTCGTATGTTTTTGTCAGATACTCACTCGATTGTAATATTTCAGAACCGTGAATTGTGAAGAAAACTATGCGACTTATATAATCATAATGGAATAATTTTCAATGCCTTTCCATTAATTTAAGGCTGATAAACGTCAGCAGATAATGGTAATTTTTATCCGAAAACAGAGAACACTTGTTTGAGTAGAAAGCATAAACGATCAGATTTCAAAGTAATGATATCGCCTGTTATAGGAAATCTGGTCCAATCGGTGCAAAGAAGTTCGCGGTTTGTCATTTGAAACCTGCCCACTGATGATTATACTCTGATTTCGGGGAGTTCCGGAAAATGTATGCTCATTATATCTTGAAGTTGTACTGAAGGGGCAGATAGAATTGAGCCTCTCGATTGCTGGCACCGCATCGATTGATTAAATTAAATGTTATTGCCATCTTTTCCAATCTCACTGTAAATAGAGTTCATGTTTTCTTTTCTCATTCCCGTCTGGGAAGACTATAACTGAACTGTGTTCACGCATGTATGTGTTGTGCTCGGAGAAGAATAATGACCCGAAGTCCATTATTTTGCATCATAATCACAGGCAACTTGCAAATGTGCGCCGACTTACAAACTGGCATGATATTTTGCCAAAGATTCGCATTCCCGTCAGTTACGTAACAATGTTTTCGTGAAACAACTATTAAGAACATTTCTTCTGTGTTACCTTGAGAAGTACCACTTGTGATATAGTATATTAATTGTCTCTAAATTTATATTCGATTTGCTTCTCTCTTTTAAATCTCCGTAGTTATGTCTCTCAAATATTTATGTGTCTAAAAATTATAACAGGTTAGTGTTCTAATGAGTGTTTGCCGCCGTTTCCCCACCACTGACTCAGTGCATGCCAGTGTGAGATTTGTACCTTGGCGCCTACAGCATATGATTAGTCTCAGTACCTTCGTCACCCGTTCTTTGTGCTTTGTTTCCATTTTCCAGTTTTGTAATCTGAAAGATTATTGAGTCTAACGACCTTTATGGTTGGGTATTACTTTTAATTTCTAACTGATTTATCGCTGACTTTCAATTTACGTTACTTGTAATTCATCAAATTCATTAAACTTTAGAATCTGCGCTGAACGCAGGGGCAATCAGGAAAAAATGTCAGCTCCAGGCATGCGCCCAGCCGGTCAGTTGTTTATTATTATAGGTGATCAATCTCCGTCCGTTGGAAAGTAACCCCAGATTTGTTTATCATTTATTTCAGTTAATTTAACGGCGATGGTGATCCTTTTCCGCGGAAACTGTGGTCTCTCTAAATGCATCACTCGCTACCTTATGGCCATGGCGGCAGCAGATCTAATCGTCGTTTTCATCGCAGTCATAATGCTTCAAATTAATTTTATCTATTTGTTCGCTGATTTCCTGTTCATAACACCGGTCTGTTCTGTGATTCTTGTTCTGCGGCTCGGAATTTCGGACTGTTCCGTTTGGCTCACGGTTGTTTTCACATTCGATCGCTATGTCGCCATCTGCTGGCAAAGCCTGCGGCAGCGATATTGCACCGAAAGAACAGCGACTGTGGTGGTGACTGCAGTGAGTGCAGGAAGCTGTGCGAGGGCTATTCCATTCTACTTTGCCGTGGACCCAAGGCGATGCGTCGCCGCTCCTGAATATTTTACATCACCTTTCTGGAGAGCCTACCAGGTACTTGACGGTATTGTGACTCCGGTCCTACCCATCTGCTTAATTCTGCTGCTTAATACTTTAACTGTTCGAAACATATTATCTGCTAATCGAGTTCGCCGGGACCTCCTCAAAAGTAATGTGAATAAGAAGGATCCAGAGGTGGAGAACAGGAGGAAGTCAATAATTTTGTTGTTCGCTCTGTCAGCCAATTTCATTTTACTGTGGACACCCAATGCCATACACACAATGAAATGGCAGGCTGTAAATTATACCTACACAGACAGATATTACACCTCACCGGTCTACATCCTACAGCAGCTTGGGTATATGTTGGAGTTCCTCAGTACCTGCACCAACACGTGTATCTATGGCCTAACACAGAGGAAATTCAGGGAGGAGCTGAAGAATGGGGTTATGTATGTGTTCACACTAAATGGGAGGTTCAGTAAATAAAATGTAATCCCTAATCGTTTATGATTGAGACAATTCCTTCCTATTTGTAACGAAGAAGGCTGTTTCCAGAATAATCTGTTTTAGTGAGAGTGATGGATTCCACAATTCAGTAGAGTAGGTGGCAGACTTTTCACTGCGATTCTCACTGCAGCATATTAATTCATGATCATAATTCCAATGATCACGGCGGGTGAAGAGAGAGGTCACGGCAGCTGTTAGAATCTCAGCAAGATTGTGTCAGTTACACAAACAGTAGACAGATGGTACGGAAGTGAAAACCCATTGCGCTTAAGAATCTATATCAGCCACTCAATCACAAATTCTCTGTTGCAGTCTGCTTTGGCAAGGATTTTGTGTTTATGTTTTCAGATTTTCTGCATATAATCGTTATAGAATTAACGGTATCTAACGTGGAAGCAAGCTCAGGGGTTTGGTGCGTGAGACAGAAGTCATTGATTACGAATAAGCATATTATTCATTGTTTATAAACAATTAAATATTCCACCAAATACCGAAGTCCCCTAGTTACACAGGCTGCAAATCTAAACATTCCACAATATATACCTTGCTAAGAGTGCGTGTGGGCACACGGTCCCAATGGTTCTACAGCACTGTTCGCGAGCTCAGCTTGGAGAGAAGACCATAGAGGCAAAAGAAAAAGAGGTCCAGCCTTCTGCATGTGCAGTTCACATACACTTGAACTATCTAAAACCGGACACCGATACCCTAACACACAAGGCAACCGATGAAAATAAATAAAACAAACTACTGCTGTCTTGAAACGGGCCAGTCGATTACCGGCACTGTAGAAGCGGCTTTCGATATACAATGAAAATCCACCTCACCCACCCCAACACAGCCCTCACTCACCACATACCACAATTCCTATAGTTTTTCTGCGAACATGTCGGTGTTCGGGTGCTCAGGTGTGGCGGAGTATGAGAGTTCCATTCCAGGCAGGTGAGCCACATGGATATTGCAGTTCGCTTACGCTTCACATATGGTATAAATGTGTGCATTTTTGTATGGTGATGGGGTGTGAATGCTGTCAGATGATTTTCAAGTAGGGATAGAAATACAGTGTTTTGAGCGTTTTTAGAAAATATCACTTAGCTCTCTTTAGTGCCCAGTAAATCAAACATCCGAAGGCGACGAGAAAGTCTACGGCGGAATATGTTGTCAGTACATGCAGTATGCAAGGAGAACGAGATAGAGTTACAGAGTTAGAGCATGACTCTCCTGCACAGTCTGTACTTCTGGGGAAGATAAGCAAGTCGTTTAGATTGGGATTGCAGTATATCTAAACTCACCTGTGTGATATGCCTGTTTGAGACACTGCAATCTCAATGCATTGAGACTGCAGAGTCTGCAGGAACTACATGGCGGACTGCCCTATCTAAGGTGAACACAAATCATTCAATAGCATAATTCATGTCAACAAAAGACCAGCTATACACTCTTCAGTCACCCCCTAATCCGGGGCAGGTCAAGGATACATTTACGGCAAACAGCAGCCTCAATTAGAAAAAAAATGATTACAAAAAAAAAGACAGATGGTGAAATTACTTAAGCAGTCTTTGTGCGTTCTCACTGTGTCCACATGGATTTTTATCAAGGTGCCGCCGTTTGCTCCTTAGTCCAGACACTTAGCAGTTGTTTGGTTAATTGGCTATTCTCAATTGTACTGACATCGCAATAGGGTTAGATCAGAGAACTAGTGGTCGGCGCGGCTTGAAGGGCCGTAAAGGCGTTTACCGTGCTCTGTCTCAATTGTACTGACATCGCAATAGGGTTAGCTCGGAGAACTAGTGGTCGGCGCGGCTTAAAGGGCCGTAAAGGCGTTTACCGTGCTCTGTCTCAATTGTACTGACATCGCAATAGGGTTAGATCAGAGAACTAGTGGTCAGCGCGGCTTGAAGGGCCGTAAATGCGTTTACCGTGCTCTGTCTCAAATGACAAATAACAAGCAAATGAAGTAGATAATAAATGCATGCATCCATACATACAGACATAATGTATAATGATGGCGGAGATAATGAGAGGGTCCTCCAGTCAGATTGACCTCAGTTTCAGAAGATTGCCCTCCGTAAGAAGTTAAGAAGTTAAGATTCAACCAAAGAATGAAATTAATCGTTATGACCGAGTATGGAACAACCTCCCTCACGTATCTGTGCTACCGGAGGACTGGCAAATATCCAGTGCTGTTCGATTAGTCAAGAGATGAGAGAGGAATAACAGAAACATAGATAACCTATAGGAGCATAAAGGCCCTTCGGCCTAAAAGTTGTGCCTAACATGTCCTTACCTTAGAAATAACTAGGGTAAGTTCCATTCATCTATCCAAGACTTTTAAAGACCCTATCCTATCCGCCCCCACCAACTTTGCTGGCAACCCATTCCACTCACTTACCACACTCTGCGTAAAACACTTACCACCGACATCTCCTCTGCATCTAATATCAAGCACCTGAAACCTGTGCCCCCTTGTGGCGGCCATTCCAGCCCTGGGAAAAAACATCTGACTATCTATAAGATCAATGCCTCTCATCATCTTATACAACTCTATCAGGTCACCTCTCATCTTCCGTCGCTCCAAGGAGAAAAGGCCGAGTTCACTCTATCTGTTTTCATAAGGCAATCTCCCCAATTCAGGCAACGTCCTTGTAAATCTCCTCTGCACCTTTTCTATGGTTTCCGCATCCTTCCTGTAGTGAGGTGATCAGAACTGAGCACAGTACTCCAAGTGCGGTTTGAACAGGGTCCTATTGAGCTGCAACATTACCTCACAGCTCCTAAATTCAATTGCAAGATTGATAAAGGCTAATACACCGTACGCCCTTTTAACCACAGAGTCAACTTGCGCAGCAGCTTTGTGCGTCCGATGGACTCGGACACTAAGATCCCTCTGATCCTCCACACTGCCCAGAGTCATATCAGTAAAACTATATTCTGCCAACATATTCGACCGACCAATATGAACCACTTCACACTTATCAGGGTTGAAATCCGTCTGCCAATTATCAACCCAGTTTGGCATCACATCAATGTCCCCGCAACGTCTAAAAGTCCTCTGCAGTATCCGCAAAACCCCAAGCTTTGTGACATCAGTAGACTTACTAACACATCCATCCACTTCCTCATTCAAGTCAGTTATGAAAATCACGAACAATAGGAGACCCAGAACAGATCACTGAGGCGCCCCACTGGTCACCAAACTCCATGCAGAATATGATCCGTCTACAAACACTTTTTGCCTTCTGTGGACAAGCCAGTTTCGGATCTACAAAACAATGTCTCCTTGGATCCCATGGTTCCTTACTGTCTCAATAAACCTTGCATGGAGTACCTAATCAAAAGCCTCGCTGAAATCCATACACACTACATCTACTGTTTTTCCTTAATCAATGTGTTTATTCACATCCTCAAGAATTTCTATCCGGCTCGGAAGGCACAACCAGCCCTTGACAAATCCATGCTGACTATTCCTAATCATATTATACCTCTCCTAATATTTATAAATCCTGCCTCTCGGGATCTTCTCCATTAGATCACCAACCACTGAATTAAGACTCACTTGTCTATCATTTCCTGGGATATCTGTACTCACTTTCTTGAATAAGGGAACAACATCCGCAACCTTCCAATCCCCCGGATCCTCTGCCGTCTCCTTTGATAATGCAAAGATAATCACCAGAGGCTCAGCAATAATCTCCCTGTCCTCTCACAGTAACCTGGGGTACATCTCATTCGGTCCCGTGGACTTATCCAACTTGATGCATTCCAGAAACTCCAGATATCCTATTTCTTAATATCAAAATGCTCAAGCTTTTCAGTCCGCTGCAAGTATTCATTAAGTAACTCTGCTATTTCCTCCGGATCCATACACATTTTACCTCTGTCACATTTGATAGGTCCTACTCTTTACGTCTTATCCTCTTGCTCTTCACATACTTGAAAAATGCCTTGGGGTTTTCCTTAATTCTGCCCGCTAAGGCTTTCTCATGGCCCCTTCTGCCTCTCCTTATTTCCTTCTTAAGTTCATTCCTGTTAGCCTTATAATCTTCTAGATCTCTAACATTACCTAGCTCTCTGAACCTTTTGTAAGTTGCTCTATTATTTTTGACTAGATTTACTACAGCCTTTGTACACCACAGTTGCTATACGCTGCCATAAATTCCATGTCTCATTGGAACGCACTTATGCAGAACTTCACACAAATATACCCTGAATATTTGCCACGTTTCTTCCGTACCTTTCCCTGAGAACATCTGTTCCCAATTTAAGCTTCCACGTTCCTGCCTGATAGCCTTATAGTTCCTCTTACTCCAATTAATCGTTTTTCAATCCTAGTTGTTCCTATCTGTCCCCAATTCCATTGTAAAGGAGATAAAATTATGATCATTATCTTCAAAATGATCTGACACATGAACAGTTTCATTTCCCAATACCAAATCAATTATAGTCTCTCCCTTTGTATGCCTATCTACAAATTGTGTCAAGTAATCTTCCTGAACACACATAACAAACTCCGCCCCATCTAAGTCCTTTGTTCTAGGGAGATGCCAATCGATATTTGGGAAATAACAATCTCCCACCATGACAACTCTGTTATTATTACACCTTTCCAGGATCTGTTTCCCCCATCTGCTCCTCAATATCACTGTTAGTATTCGATGGCCTATAAAAAAGCACACGACAGAGTTATTGAACCCTTTCTGTTTCTAAACTCCATCCTAGAGACTCCGTAGACAATCCGTCCATGACGTCCACCTTTTCTGCAGCTGGGACACTATCTCTGATCAACAGTGCCTCAATCTTCTTTCTGAAACTTCTAAAACCCGGCATTTGAAGTAACTATTCCTGTTCGTGAGCCAGCCAAGTCTCTGTAACGGCCACTACATCATATCAAATTGCTGATCCACGCTCTAAGCTCATCCACTTTGTTCACAATACTCCTTGCGTTAAAATAGACACATCTCAAACCGACGGTCTTTGTTCGTCCCTTCTCTATCACCTGCGTATCCTCCCTAATACACTGTCTCCAAGCATTCTCTATTTGGGAGACAACCATATCTTCCCCAATCTCTCCAGTTCGGTTCCCACCCCCCAACAATTCTAGTTTAAACTCTCCCCAGTAGCCTTAACAAACCTCCCCGCCAGGACATTGGTCCCCCTGGGATTCTGGAATAATCCATCCTTCTGCATAGGTCACTCCTGTCCCAGAATCCTGGAAGTCATAGATTGGTGAGCCTCAGTTAGGTGGCGGTTTGCCATAGTTGTCTTGGGTGGAGATTCACTCCTGATGATCCTCGCCCTTCAATAAATTTAATAAACCACACACGTTCAGCGAACAACCTCTCTCCGATTAAACCAAAGATTGTTGCAAATTCGAACAGCATCTGTAGAAAGAACTTCACCTTTCTGATGGAGTTTGCTTTACTAACGGAGAGAAATAAAATGAGAACAAAAAGTAGCATAAATCTTAATTTTCTTTTGTCTGTTCCAGTAGAATATGTAAAACAGTCGATACATATTTTTCCAAAGTTTTCAAACATCGACTGATGGTTGAATTATACATGACCATCTCTTCAATAGAGTGTCCAGGATTATCTAATACATGACGTCACGATAACAGGAGTGACACGAATACATTTCTATTCAGCAGTTAGTTAGTATACAAGAGAATGTGAGCATGAGATTAAACAAGACAAGATAACATAAGACTTAATTTATCCCGGAAGTAATTATTGTTGCAAGGTCACTCAGACAGAGGGATATAATTTATAAGATGCACATTAAAAAGTAATAGTGCAAACTACCGATGTGCAATGAAACCAGAAACATTCATAGTCCAGAGGGAGAAATTATAGATTCGTATAGCCACATGGAGAAAGTATTTCCTGTGGCGTCCAGTGTGCAGCTCGATGAACCCAATCTGCTACCAAAGGTGCTCCTCTATTTGTCAGGTATGTCAGGGAGGGGTTGTGAGTAACTGTTCATATTGCCCAAGCTTCTGCAGATTCCACGGCTCTGACACAACCACCAGGGAATTCAGTTCCATCCCTTTATCAGAAACAATCTTCCTTACGGTTTTATAAAACACTTGGCGTCAGCTGCTGTTCCCCTGTTGCCTCAGCAGACTAGAGTCACTGCCACTGGGTCGCAGAACATCTACAGCGCAGTACTGTGGACGGTGAATGAATGGAGCCTCCTAAGGACGTACAGCCGGCTCTGCCTCTATCCCTTCTGGTACAGCGGCTCTGTCTTTTTAGTCCCGTTAATTGTCGAAGTGAGCCCCCTGGCACTAGAAGTCCCGAACGTTCACCACATCTGCTCCCTTGATGGGGATGGGAATGCAGGGCGTCCAACAACAACTTTTTGTCTCAGTGATAATGAGCAGCTTGTTATTCGGCCCATTATACAAAGTTGTCCACCTCCCATCTTTATTCAGTTTCTTGGTCCGATCTGATACAGCCCACAACGGCTGAATCTGCAGGTAGCAGGACTTCAACCTATATCTGAAAGTCCGAGTTAGACGGTGAACAGGAAGGTGGACTGGGCAGTGCCTCTGTGCTGTAACACAGTAGCTGATACACAGCTGTGGAATCTCACAGACTGTAGCCATATGGACAGGTAGTCTGTAATCCAGGAAAATAGTGAGCATCCACCTGCATCTCCGTGAACTTACTCGCGATAAAAGCAAGCCGCATCGTGGTAAAAACCTGGAGAAATCAAAGAACATGATTCTCATCGTGCTGCCTAGCTCGTACAGATGGGTGTAACCCCGTTGAAGCAGAAAAATAATGGCGTACTCGATTCCAATATGTGTTTAGGAGGCAAAGTGTAAGCGGTGCATTTATGGATTTGTAATGACCTGGAGGTGTGTCAGAGGCAGTCTTTCTAATGATTTCATAACGTGAAATCGGCGCCACGGGTCTGCAGTTCCTGGTCCTGGTAGTACATATATTCTTGGGTTCTGCAACTAGGTAAAGTGTTTTCCATAGCACAAGCACCCTCTCCAGACTGAGGCTCTAATCAAAGATGTATTGAAAGACGGTACCCAGCTGCGCAGCGCGCACATCGCGTGTCCTTGGGCTGATGCCATCCATGCCATTCCCCTTGGCTGGGTGAAGCCTGCTGTTCTCTCTCCCTCCCTGTTTAGCTCTGACAGTCCATGTGTCTGAGGACATTGGTTGTACGGTGTCCTTGGAGAGAGACGGAGGGCGAGGCATGGGCTGGGGTTCTGGATAGATTACAGAGGGTGAACTGAAATCTCGTCATTAAACCTGTTGAAAAAACAATTTAACCCGTTGGCCCTGTCCCGGCCTCCGTTCAATCGCCTGTTGTCTGGCCTTTTTGTACACTGTGATCATTTGCTTACTAATCCACACATCCTTCGTGTTGTTCTGTTGTAGTAATTGTCTGTGAAGCAACTGGTAACTGTCAAATTTCTGAACGATTATTGCTGTGTCCCTTCAAAGAAAACATCCCTTGAAAATAGGGAAACAGGACATAATGATGTTAGTACTAGGCGGTGAATATTTCGTGAATTAGGTGAACAGGATGATGTCATTTTAGGAACGAAACAGTCAGGTACTATAGGGAAACTAGAGGAGTATCTGCTGCAAAATCAATGCAGGTAAATTTTGAAAATTAAAAATAGCAAGCCAATATATGAAATATCAACAATAGTCTCTGACGAGCCGTCATTTCAGTGCTAGATCTCAGTTCGTTCTGACAACGGAACGATTTATTTGTGTGGGGAGATATATTGCAGTTTATCTGGTTATAAAGTACACATGACACCAAGTGTGTGTGTGTCGTTAGAAATCATGCCAGAATGGACAAGTAAGATCCTGAGAAATGTTTCCAAGTTACACAACATCCGCGGTGATGTCATTCAGGACTGAAATAGCCCGTGAAGCGAGTCCGTGGCGTGAAGCAATTAGATTCTAATATAAAGCCGTTCTCTCATTTTACAAGTCCACGTGCTGCTCGGCTATATTGATTATGGTCACACGGGGCGAATTCCAAGTAACATTGATGAACAGTAGAACTTTATTCAAGCCACAGAAACCTCGTGTCTCGGACAAACCTTGCAACCCGGACATTGATCAAGTTTCACAAAGAATTGTCCATCTTTATTGAGCAATAAAATGTATTTCACAATGGCACAACGAACAAAAACAAACTTAATTGTGTTTGTTCAGTGAGCTGTATCTGATTGAATTAATGAGTCGCTGCCCGGATTGTCCCAGTGGATCTCCGTTCTACTACATCAAAGCTGCATAAGTATTTTACCAGCACGCAGGCCACTTGGAACAACTTGAAACAACTGCTCACAGCTTCTTACTGAAGATGGCATATGCAACTATTTACGAGGTAGCTCGCATCTATTATCCGATCCTTGCAGCGGCCGGCATTCCAGGTAGGACAGTACATCGATTGTTCTTTCTGTGGCTTTGTCTTCCTGTTGCTTGTGACCCTGACAGCAAACTGACCTGGCTGCTGTCTAGTCACCAATTTTATCATTTTAGTTGGCGATAATACAGGTTTTTTTTTGTCCGATTGCTAACACTACTTGAAAATTGTGTAATTTTTAGGATGCATTTCCTCTGCCCGAGACCAGATTTACATCGAAGCAATTGTTCTTTTCGGGACAAATCCTTCATTTAGAGCCGTAGCAGCTCTTCCAAACTGATTTTTAGTGAATTGCGGAGGACGGAATATATCATTCACAGCACAACAAATTATTCCTTATTTCATCGTTGACAGGCAACTACGTAACAGCGAACTAAATTTCTCTAACATTGACACTTTTGTTCCAAACTAACTCAATGTGGTTACACGGTCGATGTGTCCATTCGTCAGACACATTCTGGGTCTCCGCTCTGTTCATAACGAAACAACTGAGATGAGGATTGCTCTGGGCACAAAACAGGATCAATCCTCTTCATTGAGAAGCCGCAGTAAAAAAGTTGGTTGGACTTGCAGGAAGAAGAAGTCTTCCACAAACAGAAAAATGGCCAAAGCGACAAATGAACCTTGGTTCTCATTTTGGCGATCTGAGTGATCAGAGATACTCCGTGGCTTTATAAATGACAATCACAGCAGTGCAAAAGCAAACACAATGAAGAGGGAGAACAATTGAAGGAACAAATAATTTAGGAGGGAGAAGCAGAGTGCAGAGCTTCTGTGAAAAGAAAAGCAGACATAGCGTTTGGGATCGTAATATCTTCATCGGCACTGGTCAGTCGAGAAACTTGCTTCCCGGAGATGAAGCTATATCAATTTGTATGTCCGCATTCGGAAAACACGAAGCGGACAGTATGAGGCTATTAATGACTGTGTTCATCGTGTCTTCGAGAGAGAGGGTAACTTTGATTTTATGAAGAAACATCAATCACATTTTACAGTTAGAAAGGGAGAGCACTGTTATATGAATGTAAAGATTGTAAAATGCAGAGCTGCGTCAGCTGCCGCTGTCAGACGGCAGTATATGACTGAGTGAATGAAGCAGAAAATGTCTGGTCTTTGCGATCAGATGGAGAATGAGACAAGTCGCTGCAGACTAGTATCCAAACAAAACTGGATGAGCGTTTCTCGAGGAAGCGGGAAAGCAATAACCTTTCCTGTGATATATTCGTTGCCATTCTATTTTTGATATTCTCTTTTCTGTGGTGACATGGCCCGTTTGAACGAAGCTCAGCAAAAAATTAAAGGACAGCACCTCTTTCACACTGGAAACACGACAGCCCTGTAGCATGTATAACAAATCTCTAATTTTGGGTATCTTGCACTCCCGCCTGTACCGCGCTTCCCCGTCCTACTGCAGCCCGTTCGCCTCTAATACGTAACTCGTTCTTTGTTTGTTTATCTGTTAGAACAGACGCAATAGCAGGTGAGTTGGCAGCTCTGCGCTCTGAAGCTCTGTCAGTCTCTTCTTTTTTTTTGTGTTCACAGATTCTTAACCCATTGGGATCTAAGCAACTTGCTCTGAGGATCAAATTGACAGTCCATTGTATACACAAGACAACACTGCTTACTGTTACTGCACCTTCGGAGTCACTGTGACGTACACGATCAATTTGTATTCTCTATCTCACCCAAACCCGCTGCAACACAAAAGAGCACGTTTCACTTCATTTCTAATTTTGCAGAAAGATGTATTGACTTGAAACATTAACCATTTGCTTCCACGTTTCGCAAGGCTAGTTAAGCTTTTAGCGTCTGATTTCTCTATTTCTATTCGGACGTGTGCAATATTTTCAGGAGACCTATCCACCATAGCATATTCCTCTCCGTTCATTACATCTCCACGTTAGGAAGCATTAGTCAAGTCAGTTATTTACATCCTGACTTCATAAGCGTAGGTACGCCGGTAAAATCCGTTACGATACGGGTATTAGCGTGTGCTCAGTGCAATCAGCATCTTTCTCATTTGTCAGTCAGGTGGAAGAGATTCGTTTCAACTTCTCTAAATTTCATCACTGCTTTCTCTTTATATTGCAGTGAATTTAACGGCGATTGTGATCCTGTCCCGCGGAAAATGTGGCCTCTCCAAATGTATCACTCGCTACCTGGTGGGAATGGCTGCAGCCGATCTCTTTGTAGTTGTCATTACAGTTATTGGGCAGAATATTAATAATCTCTACTCGTTCGCCAACTTCTTGCACATTACTCCGGTTTGCGCTCTGACGCTTGTGCTTAAAGTTGCAAGCTTGGATTGCTCTGTCTGGCTGACAGTTGCTTTCACATTCGATCGTTACATTGCGATTTGCTGTCAAAACCTTCGGAAACGGTACTGTACAGAGAGAGTGGCGACCGTAGTTATAGTAACAGTGGTATTTGTGGGTTTTGGAAGGTGCATCCCGTTTTACTTTGTTGTAGAGCCTCATGCAATAATTAACAATGTACCTTGGCGTTGCGTCCCCGTACCTGAATACTTCACCTCACCAGTGTGGAAGGCCTACGAGTTGTTTGACAGCATCACCACGCCGTTATTACCAATTAGTTTAATCCTTCTATGTAATGTTTTAACAGCGAGACACATTATAGCGGCAAATAGAGTCCGCAAGGGACTCCGGAGTAACACTGAAAATCAAAAAGACCCTGAAGTGGAGAGCCGGAGAAAGTCTATTATTTTGTTGTTCGCTCTGTCGGGTAATTTCGTTTTACTGTGGATGCCCTATATCATACACTCTATGAACTGGCAAGCGGTGAATTATTCCTTCACAGACAAATATTTGAATACACCGATATACATCTTTCAAGAATGTGGCGCTATGCTAATGTCTGTGAGTACCTGCACCAACACTTGCATCTATGGGCTGACGCAGAGGAAGTTCAGAGAGGAGCTGAAAAATGGGATGACATATGCGTTGACGTTGAATGGATTGCTATGTAAATAGCAGAAATATCATCACTGGATCCTGTTTGAAGTTGTAAATATTCCAGAGAGTTATTATATTCGTCAGCATTCCGTAAACCCACATATCTAGACTGATAGAATTCACACCTTGGCAGACTAAACACTATAAACAAATGAAATAAATATGATTATTATACTAGTGAGTCAATTGTCAGATTGCTAACTTTGGCTCTCAACGACGTGACTCATAGGGAATGTTTTTTTTTCAGAAGAAAAGCATCCCTGCTGTTAAAATTATACCCCGAAGATGCAACACGATATGATTCATTTTTTTATTCCATGGCGCTTTGACTGTCGTCGTCAAGTTGTTTTCTATTTAATTATTTTTGATAACAGCAGGGATAGCTAATTTGGTAGACTCGTCTCTGCACTGTGCAGCACTATTACTACCTGCATAAACGATTGCATTAAGTCAAATAGCTTTGCTTACATAACAAAATCCCTTGATAAATAGTCAATTAAGATTGCAGCTGGTTTTAGCTTTTTTCCCATTCACTCGGGCACTTTGCTTTTGTTTTTCGTGTTGTTAGATTATTTTGTTTCGGCATATTTTATTTCCTGTTTTCGTCTTCCGCAACTGAGGAAGGTCATACACCTCCCCTATCAGCTGTTGGCTGTCTGTTATCCGTGGGCACCTACCATGAATACAGACAAATCAGACTTTGGTTACACTCCACTACCCTTGGTATTCACTGTCTTAGACATAATCAGCGGTGGTGACCGATCAGCTTATAGCAGGGAGACTTACATTCTGTCTGGTTGGCGCCACTGCAACACCTGCTCACTCAATTCAGAAAGATCAAGGAGCTGTGGATTGACTGCAGGAGGAGAGAACGGGGGTTCCGTGAGCCAGTCCTCTTCCGGGGATTGGAACTGGAGTGAGTCAGCCGTCATTACAATCAAAGGAATGTAGCCATGCTTTCTTCTCGCTTTTGCCATCAGGAAGAAGTTGCAGGATTCACAACACCAACGCCACCAAGTTCAGGAGTAGTTATTCAGCCAACTTCACTCTCCCGATCACTGAACTGTTCCCTTTACCTATGGACTCACTGTCAAGGAGTGTTCATTTGATGCTCTCAGTATTTATTGATTATTCCTTAACAATGATGATAATGATGATGATTGTTATACTTATTATTTCGCTTGTTTATTATCTGGACAGTTTATTTTCTTTTGCATATTGGTTGTTTGCCCGTCCTACTCGGTCGGGTTTTTCAATGATTCCTGTCATGTTTCTTGGCTTATTGTGTATGCCCAAAAAAAATTCTCACGGTTGCATATGGAAGCACATGCGTACTTGGATAATAAAGTTTCTTTGAACATTAAACTTTGATGATTATGCACTGCGTTCCGTTGACAAATTTGCCTCCTCTTCATAGTAGAAGCCAAACATAGATCAGCATATTGCTGTGCAATATACCTGCGTCAATACAACAGAATCGCCCTGAATTTCTTGTTGACTGCTATTTTATTTCAACAATATACTCCCACCCCTGCCTCTCTGCCTACAATTCTACATCGCCACCCAATGCAGCTTCGGGTAAAGAGCCCGATTTTCTGTCCAGAGACTCCACATTGAATTACATATCTTCAAGCAATGCGTTTCAGTCCGAAAGATGTTAAGGGGGGACCAAAGCACTGCACGCAGTGAATATTCTGAGCCACTGACACACATATCTAGTCGGCTTTATAGTCACAGACCAAACCGTCAACATGATAACTGGACATCAAAATGTAAACATCGCAAGATATGCAATCAGTTACGGTACAGACAAATATATCAGTGGTTTGCACCGGTAGTCATCCCACAACGCTCCACAACGTTACACAGGTAAAGGGCTTAGGGATCTCAGCAGGCGAGGTATTATGCAAAGAAATATCTTTGACGCTTCAAGCCGAGATATTTCGCCAGGATACACCATTACATATATCGACGATTGGAAGTCCTGACCCTCTAATGCATTGTTCCAAACCCGACACTGCAGTGGAACAAGTCAAACAAGTTCAGTCGATTTATCAAAGACCTTCCGACCATCGTGTCCGAAGTGGGCAGTAAATGCTGTGTTTAATTAATTTTCAAACTCTTCAGAAATGAGGCAGCACAAATTCAATCAAGGACTGAATATTAGAAATATTACACTGTACAACATACAGGCAAATGCCGAAGGGAAAGAAAAGGAAAGTAGTAGAGTAGAGGACAGTGCGAGAAAATTCGCCGGATCATCGTAATTTAAGAGAACCATTAGTAGTGTAACGAGAACGCTCATGATGGTTTATGTCCTTGTTGTAATCAAAGAGACACAGGTATAGAGTCTCTGGACGTGTCATTCAATATCCCCACATTCAGGCCTGAGAGAAAGGAATGTCGAAGAGGAAGGAACACTGCATGATTGACGGAGTTGACCAAGGCTGTGATAATTAATAAGAATGGCTGAGAGGACTCTTGAAATGAAGTCTCAGCAACAGTGAACAGCAGAGATTGAAGTTGGTGGAAAATGAATAAAAAAAGATCAGCTGCTACAATAGGGAAACAAAAGAAGCACCAGAACGGAGAAGCAAAAGCAGAAATCAGCTGCAGCAGGATTCGTCAGCACATCCGGTTGGGAATTACATCCAGATTACGAAGTAAGACGAGAGCTGTATGAGGGTAGGTTTGGACAGAGGTCAGTCGTGAATAGTAAGGACTAGAATGGGAAGGGAATGGTTGATAGGCAAACCGAACCTGGATAGAAGGGAGACTGATGGTAAAGCGCAACACACAGATAAGGAATCTGAGCCGACAAGCGAATGTGTGTGTGTGTGTGTGTGTGTGTGTGTGTGTGTGTGTGTGTGTGTGTGTGTGTGTGTGTGTGTGTGTGTGTGTGTGTGTGTGTGTGTGTGTGTAAACGCGCGCGCGTGCCAGAAAAAATTCTGGCTGTCCGTTATGCGAAATTGAGAAGTTCTATATGCATATCCATTGCTCACATACTGCTGGAACATCAGCCGTTGGACATGCAAATTGTATCCGTCCTCTTAGGTTCATGAAATACATCCGAGAACAGACAGCTCTGGACACGTTCGTGCAGTCGGAATTATACGCAGTACTTGAAATTTCTATGCGTAAAACAGCAGATATTCTGTGCAGCATCGCTTCGTCTGTTTACTTCTCCAATGTATAAATTACCACATCGTGAATACCAAATGAAGAATTCCTGCTCCAACCGCTGAGGAGATGGGCTATGTGGAGGTCGGAAATACAGGGGATCTAATCACTGAATCTAACATGACGCGATGGCTCCAATCCGAGACAATCCTGCGGAAATTAATACGATCGACCTGTAACATTGTATTCTTTCTAACCTCTCCACAAAGTTATTCCCCTGTTCCCTACTGGCTATTAGTTACTGGCTGTTATTGGGGAATGTACTACCTGTACAAAAGGGACAAGTTCCACCTGAACCTGAGGGCGATCTATATCCTTCCTGGCAGGTTTGCAAGAGCTTTTCCGGAGGATTCAGAAGCAGAAGCAGTGTGTAGGGAGACTGCTGGCAAGGACATGCTGATGATGGGGCATGCTGACAGTGAATGAGGTGAGTTGCGATGTAATAGCGTGTGAGAGCCTCAAGGTGTATTGAATATCGAACGGAAGGTGTTACATTGGAATGCTCGCTTCAGAAGGGAACGGGTAGATAAATCTGTAACACACTTTCCGACTGGCGCGTTCGGGCTTCTCTGTTGTGGGCATCTCTGCATCATGGCTGAAAGATGATTATAGTGTGATCCTAAATAATCGTTTCGGTCTCCATTACGCTCGTGGACTGATGAAAAACATTAAACAATACCAGATCATGAGAATTGATATCGGGTTGAGGTCAAAGAGAGGTACGGACCGATCAGAGCGAGAACAATTAAGGCTAAAAACGTACAAACGAAACAATAGTTGGCGGTATTCTAGTACCTTTACGTTTCCGTGTTTTTGAGACCAGATAATTCAATGAAAATTATTCAACTAAAATCAAGTGGAGGCTTCATTGGGAACACGTGCCCTCCCTCGAATCTCCACCACAACCTCAAATACAATCTCTGTCTAAACGTTAATGTCAATGAGAGAAGCGGCAACAGATCGTTCCTGTGTTAGAGGACCCAGCTCAATCAACAGTCTTCCAAAATTGTCCGTCCGGCGTCAATGTCGCATAAACAAGACCTTTGATATACACCAGCTGCTCATAGGACCATCCTCCCATAGCTGTATGAAACCCTGATCGGTGGGGTGGAGGGGGAGTAGTGGGCTAAGCAGGTGGGCTAATCATGTTGACGTGTGCCCTGCAGGCTAGTGGAGGAAAGGAGATTTTTACATCTATTTCATTTTATCTATCTGCAGAAAAATAATTCCGGATTTTGTTCAATCGATACGTGGATAAAGAATGTACAGCATGAAAGGAGGTGCAGCTTGTGTTCAGTGGTGCGGATAATGGATCACCCCGAGGAACTTAAAAATATCCAGTCAACATACAGATGTTTTTTCCCGGATGTCAGAGGCTGTCAATTATACAGTACATACAATTGTTAACATATACCGTATGTCTGAAAACACACGTTTAAATTTTTTTTTAAAAAACTCCGAAATATTGCGAAGAATGCCACAAATAATTGTTCAGGTTTGTGTTCTTCCAACCAGGCTGTGTTCAACAGCAAAGAGAACTATTGCACATCACGAATCAAATTAATTACAATCAGAAAGAGATGTAGTTAACCTGTTGTAGTCCAGCACATTTGGAAATAAGGAATACGTTGGATGTTGTAATAAAATGAAAATAAAACATGTTATTGATAAAGATTTTGCAATGATTTGGAAATTTTGCTCCAATATGGGTGAACATTCTAAGGAAGAGTTCTCTTCAATTGGGGACGGTTGTGATACACGGCCTTGAAGAATCTGCCCGAAGACATCACTAATCCCACTCTGACCATCTCTCCGATCTCTTGGAGAGCCACTCCCTGGAATTGAACCGCAGAACAGCGGATACGAAGCAGACACGGTGAACAGCAATGTACTGCTGGAAGGTCAGAACAATTACGGGATTCAATAAGCAGAATGGCCTGCAGTTTCAAAACACGTCACCGATCACATTGAAATTGTCATTTCTTCTCTAGATCTCAGCTCGCTCAGCTGCGGCGATGATCTTACTGGTGGCCACGCTGCTGACGTTGCACGCTGCTCTCGATAATATGGTTGTCTTTGGAGCGTTAAGACCGTCCACAGTGATGAGGTCAGAGCGTCTCCTGGTCATCAGCTGAAATGCATTCCAAAATGCGTATTTTAATTTCCTCCTCTTTGCATAGAATTCAGTTGGAGATTTATCCAACTCCCTGTGCAATTACTGCAGTCAGCTAACCTTCGATTATCTAGTACAAAGGGATAAGCTATTGTCACACCGTCATTCTGTACATTACAGTTTTAGTTGTTATCTGCATGGACAGCATTGGGAATTCTGCCACAAATAACAGCGTAATTAACAACCCAGGTGGACAATCATTCCAGATGCTTCTGTCCTGCAGCTTCAACGCTGACCTCAAATGCAGGACCACTGCCTAGCCCATACATAGGCTTTTACCTTACAGATGCAACTGATGTGTCGTTTTCCTAATGCCAATAGATGACAATTTGTCAAAATGCATTTCGTCTGCTTTCTATGTAGATTCGCCATTAGACACCAGTTTGGCAATGATATCAAATGAAAACCAGTGGATATATCTTGCTTTTACAGTTCGGTTGACGGTGTGAAGCGATAGAAATTTGCAGTAAAGCAATTTGGTATCAGACTACTTACTCATTTCAACTTTAGCTTCTATACAAGCAATGTTTCAAACCACGTTTTTACCATAAATATACACACTGGATAATTCATAATAAACATCTTTTCATTACATCTGGTGGTGGAAATATTCAACATGGGAGAGCTTTCTCAAACTGCGAGACGGGTTTAGACAACAGGGTCGTGTAAAAAGATTGGTAATTCATACGTATCTGACGAAAGACTTGAACCATATGTCAGAAAGGAATCTGAGACGCACTGAGTGAGGGTTCACTCACAACATTTGGAAGTGTAATACTGGACAGTCGATTGAGGAAGATACCAATACTTGTTTTCACTTCTGGAACATCACAGATATCACATACACAGTTTATTTCTTAAAGCGATCCTACACAGCGATATATTCCGCAGCCATCGACCCCAGAATCGAATCACTAAATATATAGAAAAGAACTAGAATGAAGTTTAATGTCAGTGGGATATGTCGTGAAATGTGTCGTTATGCTGGAGTAGTACATTGCAATACATAACAATTAAAACTGTAAATCACAGTCACAGTTAACATTGGTCTAAAAATGTTAAATTAAGTTAAGGCATAAAGAGAACAATATGCAGTGAGGTATGGTTTCTGAGTTCTGTGCGATTCAGAAATTTAATGGCTGAGGGAAGAATCTATTCCTATATTATCAATGCAGATCCAGACACATCATTTCCCGGAATGACAGCGCGACTACTGATCAAATCCCACATCCCTGATCACAGTGATAATTTCACTGCATATCCAGTCCTATCACTGTCCAGACGGCGAAGTAAACTGCTGGGCTAGTACCATAATGCTCCGCACTTGTAATGTCGCTGCTACCCCAACGTCAGTACTGACTATAACAATGTCTGTCTTTAAACACGTCACTCAGCAGAATCATACGGCAAAAGTTGATGCCAATTATCATTGATCGCACGGTCACGGGTTCCGAAGGACAAGTGTGACAACATTCGTAATATATTGGTTTGTTAATGGCCGCTCACAAGTCAGCAAATATAACTGTTGTTTGTTAAGCAAAATGCAAACTGCACAGTAAATACCTCAGTATTTGCATCGTTGTTGGGATTTCTAGTACTCTAAACATCAAGATCATATAATGCTTTTCGCAAGACGATCAGTAAGCACTCAAGCTATTGGGGAAGAACTCTCGCTGTGTTCTATAATTATCTTTACATCGGACTGTGGTCACACTCCGACCGATCAGACCAGAGAAAGCGAGTTTTCATCGCACAGGGTTATTATACATCAGTAATGCTTAAAAGAATTCGTTTCACTTACACCGAAGACAGTTGTGTTTTATGCGTTCCAGTTTAAATCGGGACTCTGTTCGGTGGTTTCGCAGATAAAGAACCTCAAATAACACAATCAGGTGCCGCTTGTATTCAGTGACTGGACGTAATGGTGCCGAAAGAGGGATCTAATAATATATTTTCTTCGACACCTACAGTGCACAACTTTGCTTGTCTAATGTTTTGCCTCAATAAGAAATATGCTTTACAATAACCTATATACCTTTAATGAAACGCTTGCCAGCTCCGAACACCATTCCGTCAAATGTATTGCGCTGATCCGTGTGAATAAACGTGCCCGTTTCGCTGTTTCCGCATTTCTAATCCTTATGAGAAACTCATTGCAAACCACCAGAGAGATTAATAAGAGTTAAGAAGAAATGTGATTCACCCGTTTCAGTTCGACCTTTGTAAGCTCACAGATACGCCATGTTATCGGCCTACGGCAAACAGAATACAGGACCGATTTCCAAAGATTTTGAAATAATAGTTGAATGCACACAGTATATTACTTGCCAATATATACAAAGATATTTCATACAATATGCCGATGCCCCGGATTTAAGCCCATCCTACCACACCGTCTCTTTACACAGAGCGAAACAGCATCAGGTACTACACAGTGATAACATCTGCATGACGGTGGCGTGGACTCTTGAATGGGCTACCAGTACGGGTATGGGCAGAAAGGAGATTGTTTTTGAATTTTTCCCTGTTTCCTTTCTGTTTCAACAGCATCAGGAACTCTCAAGGAAGTGAGGCACAGTACACATGTTGAAAATCATTACCAGATCTTCTATATCATCAAGACATGAGAAATACTAATGAGACACTTGTAGAACCACAGAACGATGGTGTGCCAAAAATATCTATCGAACACTCAGTCATCTGATCCGCATTGTGCTGGAGGGAACCCATTTGCCGACAGTTAATTCCACCATCACGGTCACCCCCCCCCCCCCCCCTCTCTCTCTCTCTCTCTCTCTCTCTCTCTCTCTCTCTCTCTCTCTCTCTCTCTCTCTCTCTCTCTCTCTCTCTCTCTTTCTCTCTCCCCCCGCCCCCTCCCATGCTTGCCGTTCATGTCTACTTCTTACTACTGTCTAACATGAGAGCAGGTTTCTACAGAAGGCTTGTAGTATTTTTCTATCTCATAAATCTTTCGCATTCCAAGCTTTAAATGTTCTCTTTCAGAACATACGATCTTTAATTATTTAAGACGATTTTGTTCTATTTTAAAGTTTGTTAAATCCTCCGAAATGCTGTGAGGTTTATTATTATTTTTGAAATTCCAAGCCATGTAATAACAACAGTGCTCCTCCACTCAGCTAGTGGGCAAACCAAGGGTTAACTCTTCCCGTCGTTTCATAGAAAATAATTCGCGTCAATTCACGGTAGACTGCTGACGTCACTGGAGGGTTTCTCTCTCTTATTAATAAGAGACGCTTTCACATAGTTCCCCCAGTTTCAGCGTGATCAGCCTCTCCTGTCACGGACAGAGATCCGGAGCTGCACCGAAAGGAAGTGTAAGGACGGACTGGCTCGTCCTGCCATGGATCAGAATCCGGGAAGAACAGATTATAATATAAAAGGAAATGGGAAAAATATCTTCTGGATGGTTCCATATATTTCTGCAGATTATGATTGGATAACGTTAGATTATCGAGTCGCGCATGCTTTAGAAGCAATTAAAGTGATTTTCTTCCCCGTCCTCGCTATCATTGCTCTTCCAGGTGAGTGTCTTTCCAAAGATAACTTAACTGCACATTTACCTTCTCACGTGTACCTCCGATAGTAATAATGAATGCTGCTCTTGCACATACCAGTTGATAATTAAGCAATTTGTTGCTCTATGCACTTTGATAGTTTATTGTCCTGAGGAATCCTGTTTAAGAAAAGAATATGTGCTGGCAATGGTGATCATCCAGAGTAGGTTCAGGAGAATAAACGATTTAACGCATGAGGCGTGTTTGATGGCCCTGTGCCTGTATTCTCTGGTGTTGAAGAGAATGGAGCGGGGAACTGGAGAAGCTCACCTGTAATTAAAAGGCACAGATCGAGCCGTCGTGCAGAGGATCTACCCAATAGTGGGAGAGTCTAGGACAGAGAGCGCAATCTCAGAATAGATGAATGCGCCTTCAGAACAGAGCTGAGGGGGAGTTTCTATAGCAGGAGGCAATGTGTCCAACGACCTCTTTGCCACAGACTGTGCCAAGGCCAGATGATTGGATGTATTTTAAGCGGAGGTCAATAAGTACGTCATGAATTGGGACATCGAATTTAAGTGGGGAGGACAGGAGAACGGTGTTGGGAGGGAAATACATCGGCCATGATCGAATGGCTTATGATCGTGTGCTGTGATCAGGCTTTCTCAGTTAATGCTCCGAAGGGCTGCTGCTGAGTTTCCGGCTGCACTTTAGTTCCGCGCTCCTCATCTCCGGGCACCCAGTCCGAAAGGGGACGAGAGCAGAATCTCCTGGTCGGATTGTTCCCGGGCTCGGCCGAGATGGCCATTCATGGGTCTAGGCGGCGGACAATGAAGGGCGCTGCCGGGGCCGAAAGACTGCCCCTTTTCCGAGTGTACGCTCGTGTCAGGCCGTCTTTGGAGAGGGAGAACAGGGTTGTTGCAGGTACATTGAGGGATTTCCGTGACCGGTGTTCACGGCGCCGTATTGACTGACTTATATACGGCAGCAATCATCTAGTAATTTTGGGTGTAGCTACTGTCTTGTAAGTATTGATTGTCTCGTTCCTAAACGTTAATACTCCGGATGGAATGCTCAAATTTCTGATGAGTGAACTTATACACAATCGTTGCACATAGCAGCCTGTAACTGTGACGTTGAAACTTTACATTTTGACAGGATACCCCTTTCCATCCGCTCTATCCCCGCCTCATGTATATCTTCCGTTTAGACGAGTTGCTTCCTCACTTGAGGTCCCTTTGCAATTAAACTGGGTTCCAACCTCGCAGTCTTTCCGTGGCTAATCGGTGTGACTATCATCTGCACATCAGGCTGTTCCTGAACATTAAGCAGGTTCCTCCGCTCTTAGGACTTTAGGGCTATCCTGCCATATTATAAATAGGTCATTTATATTTCGTCTCAAAACTTAACTTCCTCCTACTTTTAAGCTCTGTGGATATCCTCAGAACATTCTTCACGTTTCCCCATTGGCTGTCGCTCCGCAATACCATGCCGTGCGCGTTCTCGTATTGTGAACATTTCTCTTAATGATTCCGCTTTTTCCTGCGGTTGTGTTTCCTGTTCTGATTCCACGTATATGAACAGTTTACTGTCTTTTGTTATCGTTTGAATTGTCATTCGGAGACTCTGGCAGGTTCAATGGGGCTGAAAAAGATAACGGATTATGGGACTTTAATGAACAGAATACAAATATGAAGGCAAACGTACACAAAGGTGACGGTCAGCCTTGTGACATGATTTGAAGCTGATAATCACCCACTCAATGTCGGCAAGCAGGAAGAGAGATGGGCTGCTGATCAGGGCTTTGGGCTGCTGAGCTCTCCACAAACCCGGCGCCCGGGGTAACAATCAGGGACAGGAATCTGTGCTTCAGCTAAAAGTAGGGGGTGTCAAGGACATTTATTTCACATCAGCTGAAATTATGCAGAGTTATTAGACGATGTATCATTCAGCTCCTTTTCCCTCAACATGTTCGAAATTTCCCAATCATCAGCCATCGTTATCTGTTGATTGCAAAACGCTATAGGTTCATTAAATTGTAATTGCTGCGATTATATTCCACAGGCTTGTACAATATTTTCTAACATTGTTACAGACAGGAAAGTGGTCTACTGAATACGATGCTTTTAGAGAACCCATCCTGATGTGTTTACCCTGATTGTTTCCTTTGTTCGCAGTGATCATGGTGACCATATTCATCCTGTCCCGGGGAAAGTGCGGTCTCTCCAGAGTTGTCACTTGCTACCTGGTTGCCATGGCAGTGGCGGATCTTCTGGTTCTCATCCTGGACCTGACATTGAGCAAGATTCCACTGATGTACATGTCATTCCTCGTTTTCCTCCGCTCAATGCCCAAGGTGTGTAATATCCACGCGGCTCTGATTTACACCGTCACCGACTGTTCGGTCTGGTTCACCGTCACGTTCACCTTTGATCGGTTTATCGCCATTTGTTGCCAGAAGCTGAAAGCAAAATATTGCACCGGGAAAACTGCGGCCGTGGTTTTGGGAGCAGTGACTTTGATCAGCTGTTTGAAGAATATTTACTGGTACTTTCGGCTCTCAGTGTTCTATAGATCGATAGTTGATCCATTCATTTGTTCGTACGGATCGCATTATTTTCGTATAGAAGTGACGACACTAATTGAAGTACTTTATAACTTTCTGACCCCTGTACTCCCATTTCTCGTGGTTCTGCTGACGAACGGCCTCACCGTCAGGCACGTCTTAGTCACCAGCAGAGCCCGCAGGAGACTCAAGGTTACCGGCAACGGACAGAGTGCCAGAGACCCGGAGATGGAGAAACGCAGGAAATCGCTGGTTTTATTGCTGATCGTTTCGGGCAATTTCATCCTGCTGTCGGCACCTTTCACTGTGTTCTCTGCGTGGTATCGGCTGTCTTTTGTTACCACATATGTGTTTCCGCCCGATTCACTGCGACAGCTTGGCATCATTCTGCAGCTTCTGAGCTGTTGTACGAACACGGCCCTGTACGCCGTTACACAGACCAAGTTCAGGGAGCAGCTAATACATGTGGTAAAATCTCCGTTTGCCCTCATTGTTGCCAGGATGTCGTGAGTTAGCGCCCTCACCCACCCGGACCTAACCAACGTTCCGTATATTGCCGGCACCTTCTGTCCGACTGGGCCGGCGCAATCCTTGTTCCACTCAGAACTCCCAAGCATCAATTACATACAGAGGTCCCTCCCACAGACTCAGTGCGTTTCCTTCATTCGCCGGCTTGTCTTCCTATTTCTGCTGGATCAGAGCACCGTACCATTTTAAAGTGCATTGTGCTCCACAGTTCCGCCTGCGTACATCGGTCCAGCTACGAGACTATGGTCCTGAGTCTGTGTTCCCGAACCCATCCGTTCAACCCCTACATTGACGACTGAATTGGTGTGCTTCCAGCACCCACGCTGCGCTCATCAATTTCATCTGCGACGCCGACAACTTTCCCCACCGTCTTCAGATATGCCACTGATCCTCCCGACAACCTCCTGCGGCACCTCCTCCTGTCCCACGTACGAAAGCGCTATTACATTTTGTCATTTCTTTGGATGAGCAGTAACTCTAAGGACATTGCGGGTGGGGTGCAGAGAGGAGGGGAGAGTCCGATATTTTACAATAAACTGAAATTCCCTTCCACCATGATCGGCGATGACATAGTCACTATCTGCTCTATTTCCATCAAGTGTACCATTACCCCATCACAACGCAAAAAATAAAGGATGTTTTGTTAATACAAGTTTGAAATATTTGTTCATATCATTGTGAAAATCCCTGAAATACGTTATGTGGTCGAGTTTATAATTCATTAACTTCTGAATAGTAAACATACCCGAAACTGCGCTTTAAAACAGTTTGGAGCTTCAATGTATTTACATTGTCGGATTTTCAAGTTAGGACACTGTGACAAGCAGCAAAAATAGCCAGAATTGAAGGCGATATTTCATTTTTAGTAAATCGCTGGCAGCTGAACACCGACGCCGTCTGGTCAAAGCATTGTAATTTTGACATTGTGCCTGTCAGTTGTGTTGACAGCTCGGCATCATTCACTCGTTTACAGCATTTACAATCATTCAATTATTTTCCCGTGTAATACTTTCCCGTTCAGGAGATGGTTGAACCCGCCCAGCTGTGAAAAAAAAGAGGGAACGTTGCTGTCGGGCAATATCGGGGTTTCAGAATCTGACCTTGCAATCGAACAATAGCCAGGACTTCTGGATTTACAACTATCCATTCAATTCGCTGGCGACCTTCTCTGTGATTTCCCTATTGGAATGAATACATGTTAAACCATTCTCCGTTTTTTTCACCGATTTTGGGTAACAGGTTAATTAAATGTTCCTCTGTGTTAGTGTGAGATGCGAAAGTCACCATCCACTTGCCAAAGCTCGATTCCACCCTCTCAGCCAATCAGATTCATTGTGGTCACTCTGCGTATTGCTGGATGCATCATCAGGCTACCGTGAAACGTGAAGGTGATACTTTTGGATATTTAGATGTTTGTCCTTGTCCCAGTACGATATTGACTGCCGTTATATTAAAATAAACATGTACAGTACAGATTTCTCGAAGAAATAGTAGTGAATTAACTATTCTTAACACTACCAATGCAGAGTTAACTGATAATGAAACTGACGTGTTAATGCGTTTATAGAATAATGTAATACCTTTCGAAATTACTGTTGGAAAAACGTCACAATCAGTGGATCAAGCTAATTTTGATCGAGCACCTGCAGTTGAAATTGCCCTTCGTCTATTTCGTTTTTTTGGAAAGTATATTGCACAATCCAGAATTGCTCTGTCGCTTGTAAAACATTAAGTTATTAACAATCTGTTTTCCCCCGAAAACTGAAATATTAGAACTGTCTTGCAGTTCCCGAACATGTGGTGCCACTTTGTTTTACAGTAACCCTCTCTAAACAAATGTTGCGGAACGGGTCGGTTTGGTACACGTTCAGTTTATCTATCCCCATTAAAATGTTTACAACTTAACGTGCAGCATAATCTGGAATTCACTCCTACATTTAGCTGCAATCAATGTTTCATTATTGCCTTAAAATGAAAGCAGGGGTATTTTCGCATTTGGCCCGTAACGTGGGACGTCTGTATCCGGCGGACAAAGCTGTGTCTCACTTTTGTATTGCTGAGGCCGACAGTGTTGAAATGCTCAGGGTTCTGGAAGCTGTTCGGTGTCCCGCCGCGCCCTTTATAATTCTTCTTGTATAATTCCCCGGTAAAATGAGCGAAACAATCTGTTACGGCGCTGCATAAAGGTCCGATTGAGCTAAATGCCATTTAGCGAAGAATGCTCATTTAGTGTTATAAATTTGGGCAGAGGATCTGTCAGTGGTAATGTAGACTAACTCTGGTTTATCCACACAGGTAGTATTTGTAATTAAGGAGTATCAATCTGATGCCAATAAAAGTAAACCAAACGATACACATTGTATCGAAAGGACAGGCCGGAAGGCCGAGGAGACGGTGTTACTCTGTTTTTAGAAATGAAATCAAATCAGTGGAAAGAGGCATTATAGGTGTGGGCGTGATATGTATCTTGTGAGTTATATCTTCTTGTTTTTTTTTTATTCCTCTACTATTGAGACCCAGTTAGTGCAGTAAAAATGGCTCCAGGGGTAGTTCTTTGTTCTATGCGTGAGATGTCGGGATTCTGGGAGAGGACCACCCTCACGGAAACCCTGTCTGTACAGGTGCATCTCGGTGAAGTGTCTGAGAGAACGTGGTAAGGAAGTGGAACAGCGGCTCGGAGAACTCCAGATCATGTGGAAAACTGTGCAAGTAAAAGGTTGGAGGTACAGGCAGTTACACATCCCTGCGTTGCAGGAGGCCGGTAACTGTGGCTGTCAGTTTAAAGAAGGGAAATGGGCAGCCTCTCAATAATGTTTGCCACTTTGAATACCGTCGTGGAGGTTGACATATTGGGGGGTTGGAGAGCAGCAGTGACTATGCCTCTGGGGCTGAGTCCGATACTCTCACTTAGAAGAGAGCAGAGGTGAAGAGGAATGCGGTGGTGATAGGAGATTCCATGGTTAGAGGAATAGAGACGTGATTCTGCCGGCGCAACAGGGACACCCGGACCGTGTGTTCTATCCCGGGTGCCAGACTCATGGATGCATCCGATCGGGACCACCCCATTATAAAGTGGGAGGGTGAGCAGCCAGATGACTTAGCACATGATGGAACAAATGACACAGCCCAGAAAGGGATGTCACTAAACAGAGTAGAAAATCAAAATGTACAGAGGAGGTGGACAGGCTTCAAAGGGAAATAGATAGGTTAAGTGAGTGGGCCAAGGTCTGGCAGATGGAATACAACGTTGGTAAATACGAGATCATCCACTTTGGAAGGAATAATAGTAGAGCGGATTATTATTTAAATAGTGAAAGATTGCAACATGCTGTTTTGCAGAGGGATTTGGGAGTGCTTGTTCATGAATCGCAAAAAGTTGGTTTACAGGTACAAAAGGTTATTAAGAAGGCAAACGGAGTGTTGGCCTTCATTGCTAAAGGGATTGAATTCAACTTCAGGGAGGCCATTCTGCAACGATACACGTTAATGGTCAGGCTGCACCTGGAGTACTCTGTGGAGATCCACCAGGTTGATTCCAGAGATGAAGGGGTTAACCTATGAGGCGAGACTAAGTCGCCTGGGACTATACACTCTGGAATTCAGAAGAATGTGAAGGGATCTTATAGAAATATACAACCTTTTGAAAGGGATAGGTAAAATCGAAGTAGGAAAGTTGTTTTCATTGGTAGGTAAGACTATAACTGGGGGACATTGCCTCAAGATTCAGGGGAGAATATTTGGGACGGAGTTGAGGAGATATTGTCTTTCTCAGAGAGTGGAGAATCTGTGGAATTCTCTGCCTAGGGAAGCAGTTGAGACTTCTTCACTAAATATATTTAACATACAGTTAGATAGATTTTTACATAGAAGGGGAACGAATGGTTATGCGGAAAAGGCAGGTAGATGGGGCTGAGTTTAAGGACAGATCTGCCACGGTCTTATTGAATGGCGTGGCAGGCTTGATGCACCGGATGGCCTAATCCTGCTGCTAGTTCTTATGTTCTTATGCTGAGGGAAGGGTAGTGTCAGAGATCAAAGCTCAGAACATCATAATGAAACGGAGTGGATGAGTATGACGGGGCATTCAGACATGGCAAAACGTTTACGTGGGGATGGGAACCAGAGTGCCAGAGCAGGATAGTGGAGCGGGAGTGAAAATAAATGATGTTAGTAGTTCATGCAAAGTCACAAATAGAAGAGTTGTGTGTGGTGGTAATAATCTTCTGAGCTGTGTCTATTTCAATTCGAGGAGTACTGTGTGGAAGGCTGATGAGCTGAGGGCGTAGATTGACGCGTGGAGTTATGACATTGTAGCCATTAGTGAAACCTGTCTACAGGAGGGGCAACCTGGCAGCTTAATGTTCCAGTATTCCGATGCTTCAGATATGATAGAAGCAGAGGAAGGAATGGTGGGGGAGGGCTGGGGGTGGCATTACTAGTCAGGGAAAATGTTACAGTAGTGCTCAGGCAGGACAGTATTAGAGGGCTTGTCTACCGAGGCCATATGGGTGGAGCTGAGAAACAGGAAAGCTATGACCACATTAATGGGGTTGCATTGTAGACCTCCCAATAGTCAGCGAAAGTTGGAGAAGCAAATCTGCAGAGAGATAGCAGACAACTGCAGGAAACATAAAGTTGTGATAGTAGGGGATTTAAATTTTCCACATATTGATTAGGACTCCCATACTGTTAAAAGTCTAGCGGGTTAGAGTTTGTAAAATGTGTTCAGGAATGTTTTCTAAATCAATATATGGAGGTACCGACTAGAGAGGATTCAATATTAGATCTCATTTTAGGAAACGGGTTAGGACAGGTGTAGGAAGTGTGTGTAGGGGAACACTGTGGTTCCAGTGATCATAACACCATTAGTTTCACCTTGATCATGGATAAAGATATATCTGGTCGTCGGATTGAGGTTTTAAACTGGAAAAAGGACAAATTTGAAGAAATGAGAAATGATCTGAAAAGCCTGGATTAGTACAGGTTGTTCTCTGGCAAGGATGTAAGTGGTAAGTGGGAGGCCTTCAAAGGAGAAATTTTGAGAGTGCAGAGTTTGCATGTTCCTGTCAGGTTTAAAGGCAAAGTGAATGAGAATAAGGAACCTTGGTTCTCTAGGGATCTTGGAAATCTGATTAAGTGGAAGAGAGAAAGATATATGACATGTATAGGAAACAGGGAGCAAATAAGGTGCTTGAGGAGTACAAAAAGTGCTAATAATACTTAACAAAGAAATTATTAGGACTAAAAGAAGACCTGAGTTTGCCTTGGTAGTCAAGGTGAAGGATAATCCAAAGAGGTTCTACAGGTATATTAAGAGCAAAAGGAAAGTAAGGGATAAAATTTGTCCTCTTGAAGATCAGTTTGGTCGGCTATGTCGGGAACCAAAAGAAATGGGGGAGAAATTACATGGTTTATTTGCGTCTGGTTTTACTAAGGAAACTGCATGGAGTCAATGGAAATAAGGCAAGCAAGTAATGAGGTCATGGAACATTTACAGATTGAATAGGAGGACGTGCCTGCTATCTTGAGGCAAATAAGAGTAGATAACTCTGCAGGACCTGACAGGGTACTCCCTCGGATCGTGAAGTACACTGGTGCTGGAATTGCAGAGGACTTGGCAGGTATATTTAGATGTCCGTATCTACGGATGAGCTGCCGGAGGATTGGAGGAGAGCTCATGTTGTTCCATTGTTTAAAAAAGGCTCAAAAAGTAATCCGGGAAATTATAGGCCGGTAAGTTTGACGTCAGTTGTAGGTAAATTATTGGAAGGAGTGCTAAGAGTTAGGATCTACAATAATTTGGATAGAGAGGAACTTATTAGGGAGAGTCGACATGTCTTTGTGCGTGGTAGGTCATGTTTTTCAAATCTGTTTGAGTTTTTCGCGGACGTTAGATGGAAAGTGGATGAATGGAAGGCAGTGGATGTTGTCTACGTGAACTTCAGTCCCGCATGGGAGGTTAGTTAGGAAGATTCAGTTGCTAGGTATAGATGGTGAGACAGAATATTGAATTAGGCATTGGCTCAATGGGAGAAGTCAGAGAGTGGTAGTGGTGGATTGCTTCTCTGAGTGGAGGCCTGTGACTAGTGATGTGCCACAGAGATCAGTGTTGGGCCCGTTGTTATTTGTCATGTATGAATGATGTGGATAATATTATGGTAAATTGGATTAGCAAATTTGGAGTTGTAGTGGAGTGTGAGGAAGGTTTTCAAAGCTTGCAGAGGGATTTGGACCAGCTGGGAAAATGGGCTGAAAGATGGCAGATGGAGTTTAATACAGACATGTGTGAGGTATTGCACTTTGGAAGGGCAAACGAAGGCAGAACATACAAGCTAAATGATAGGACACTAAGGAGTGCAGCAGAACAGAGGAATCTGGGAATTCCGATACAAAATTCCCTAAAAGTGTAGTCACAGGTAGATAGGGTCATAAAGAGAGCTTTCGGTTCATTGGCCTTTAGAAGTCAAAGTATTGAGTATAAGAGACGAAAGTTATGGTGAGGTTGTATAAGGCATTGATGAGGCCGAATTTGGAGTATTTTGTGCAGTTTTCTCACCGAATTACAGGAAAGATACTAATAAGTTTGAAACAGTGCAGAGAAGGTTTAAAAGGCTTTGCCGGGTCTTTAGAAACTGAGTTACAGAGAAAGGTTGAATAGGTTAGGACTTGTTTCCTGGAGCGTAGAAGAATGAGAGGAGATTTGACAGAGGTGTATACAATTATGATGGGTATAGTTAGAGTGAATGCAAGCAGGCTTTTTCCACTGAGGCGCGGGGAGAAAAAAAAAAACAGAGGACATGGGTTAAGGGTGAAGGGGGAAAAGTTTAAAGGGAACATTAGTTTGGGATTCCTCATACAGAGAGTGGTGGGAGTGTGGAATGAGCTGCCAGATGAAGTAGTAAATGCGAGCTCACTTTTAACATTTAACAGAAACTTTGACAGGTACATGGATGAGAGGTTTATGGAAGCATATGGTCCAGTTGAATGTCAGTGGGACTGTGCAAAAAATGGTTCAGCACAGCCAAGAAGGGCCGATATGGTTCTTACCTCAAGGCAGTGAAAATATATCTATCAGGGCAATGCAGTAAGATGACAAAGATACAGCTTTCAGCAAGGATCATTGTGTACAAGGCAGCATCTTGCAAAAGGATGGGAACAAAGTTCAGTCATCTTTAGCAGACTAGATAATGTTCATCACGGTGTCAAGAACAAATATATATATTTACGTGGAGGGAGGCATGGGGTGTGGGGGGAAAGGCCCCGGAGAGCAGGGAAATTAAATTTCCGCTTGCGATTGAGTGGTCGCGGACAACCTTTCGACAGATACATCAAGTCATTTGTGCTTTTACTTTAGCAGTGGCGAGGTTCAACCTCCTTCTGTGATAAAGCAAAACAAAATAGGATTCCGCTGGTGGTATGTTACCTCCATCTTCAGTCGCCAGTTATGGTAGATTCCAACGAATGCAAATGAGCAACTACTCTCCTCAGGTAAACCAACGTAGATGGCTGAAGTAAACAACCCCAGGTCTGACACGTGGAGACGAGATCGTGACAAAGAAAAAACACCTGGCCAGCGTGGACTCGTTTCCTAGGTTATGTATTCTTCGGCTGTTTATTGGAGGTGGTTGAGGGTGGGGGGTGGGTGGTGGACGTGTCTAGGACAATCAGAAAGTGTACACATAGGTTTTCGGTTGTGTAAATTCACTTTTGTTGTAGTTGTTAAATAAGTACAGAATCTGCCTGTGCGTAACGCATTATTATTACAAAGGGGTAATTCTTCACACAGTACAAATTGGTGTCAACGTCGATAAAACACTGTGCACCGAATGGCCTTTCCAATGTTTTATATCATGTTCTGCATTCCAGTAAAGATTCAGAACATCCACAGCTTTAAATACATCGTGTATTAGCTAATGCGCCACTATCATAAAATGACGACTGAATGATTGTTGCCATGAGGGTTCAGGTTGCATTGAAGTATTTATAATGTGACATGAAATGTATTCGTAAGAACATGATCCGCCTATCAACTCTGATTTTGGCATTATTGCGTACATTTTTCGTTTCACTTTATGGCCCCTGACAGCTTTAACTTCCACCATACTGTCAATGTCACGGTGAAAATGGATGCAGAATAATTATTGAGTCCGTCTGCCATTTCATTATCCCCCAAAAGAGGAACACGTCTCCTCTTTGAGAAGTAGCATCCAGTGTCTTCCAAATTCCTTCCAGAAATTACCGGAATTGCTGCTCTCCTGTCACACCTGCCAGTGTTCATTTTCCAAATCATTCTGGCCAACTTGTCTCTCAAGACTCTGAAATTCCCTTTTGTCTTGTTGCGGTCCGTGAAATCCGCGTTCGGGATCGCGGTCTCCGGACTCCGGACTCCGGGTCTTCTGGCTCAACGTTGTTTCAGTTGGGCTTAATCACAGGCACTTGATTCCCATGTTGAGGATGGAATATAATTGGACCTGGGTTCGAGTGTGCCTGCTGTTCCGTTTCGTCGGTACCCTGTCCTCGCCTCTGTGGGGTAAGTTAGACCGTATTTGCCGTTACCCTGAGGCTAGACTGTTCCCTTTCTTCCCTCTGAAGCCTGGTTTGGAGCCCTGCCTGCAACCTACGTCTGAAACCCTGCCGGCTACCCACGACTTAGGCCCTGCCGGCTACCCTCGCCTGAAGCTCTGCCGGCTGCATTCGCCTGAAGCCCTGCCCTCAAACCTGTGTCTGAAGCCCTGCCCTCAAACGTGGGTCTGCAGCCTTGCCCGGCAACCTGTCCCTGCAGCCTTGCCCTGCAAACTGGTATCTGAAGCCTTGTCCTGCAACCTGTCTGCAGCCTTGCCCTGCAACCCGTGCCTGCAGCCTTGCCCTGCAACCTGTGTCTGCAGCCTTGCCCTGTAACCCGTGCCTGCAGCCTTGCCCTGCAACCTGTGTCTGCAGCCTTGCCCTGTAACCCGTGTCTGCAGCCTTGCCCTGCAACCCGTGCCTGCAGCCTTGCCCTGCAACCTGTGTCTGCAGCCTTGCCCTGCAACCCGTGCCTGCAGCCTTGTACTGCAACCTGTGTCTGCAGCCTTGCCCTGTAACCTGTGTCTGAAGCCTTGCCCGGCAACCTGTCCCTGCAGCCTTGCCCTGCAAACTGGTTTCTGAAGCCTTGTCCTGCAACCTGACTGCAGCCTTGCCCAGCAAACTGAGTCTGCAGCCTTGCCCTGCAACCCGTGCCTGCAGCCTTGTCCTGCAACCTGTGTCTGCAGCCTTGCCCTGTAACCCGTGCCTGCAGCCTTGCCCTGCAACCCGTGCTCTTAGCCTTGTCCTGCAACCTGTGTCTGCAGCCTTGCCCTGTAACCCGTGTCTGTAGCCTTGCCCTGTAACCTGTGTCTGAAGCCTTGCCCGGCAACCTGTCCCTGCAGCCTTGCCCTGCAAACTGGTATCTGAAGCCTTGTCCTGCAACCTGTCTGCAGCCTTGCCCTGCAACCCGTGCCTGCAGCCTTGCCCTGCAACCTGTGTCTGCAGCCTTGCCCTGTAACCCGTGCCTGCAGCCTTGCCCTGCAACCTGTGTCTGCAGCCTTGCCCTGTAACCCGTGTCTGCAGCCTTGCCCTGCAACCCGTGCCTGCAGCCTTGCCCTGCAACCTGTGTCTGCAGCCTTGCCCTGCAACCCGTGCCTGCAGCCTTGTACTGCAACCTGTGTCTGCAGCCTTGCCCTGTAACCTGTGTCTGAAGCCTTGCCCGGCAACCTGTCCCTGCAGCCTTGCCCTGCAAACTGGTTTCTTAAGCCTTGTCCTGCAACCTGACTGCAGCCTTGCCCAGCAAACTGAGTCTGCAGCCTTGCCCTGCAACCCGTGCCTGCAGCCTTGTCCTGCAACCTGTGTCTGCAGCCTTGCCCTGTAACCCGTGCCTGCAGCCTTGCCCTGCAACCCGTGCTCTTAGCCTTGTCCTGCAACCTGTGTCTGCAGCCTTGCCCTGTAACCCGTGTCTGCAGCCTTGCCCTGTAACCTGTGTCTGAAGCCTTGCCCGGCAACCTGTCCCTGCAGCCTTGCCCTGCAAACTGGTTTCTTAAGCCTTGTCCTGCAACCTGACTGCAGCCTTGCCCAGCAAACTGAGTCTGCAGCCTTGCCCTGCAACCCGTGCCTGCAGCCTTGTCCTGCAACCTGTGTCTGCAGCCTTGCCCTGTAACCCGTGTCTGTAGCCTTGCCCTGCAACCCGTGCCTGCAGCCTTGCCCTGTAACCCGTGCCTGCAGCCTTGTCCTGCAACCTGTGTCTGCAGCCTTGCCCTGCAACCCGTGTCTGAAGCCTTGTCCTGCAACCTGTGTCTGAAGCCTTGCCCTGCAACCCGTGTCTGAAGCCTTGCCCTGTAACCCGTGCCTGCAGCCTTGCCCTGCAACCCGTGCCAGCAGCCTTGCCCTGCAACCCGTGCCTGTAGACTTGCCCTGCAACCCGTGTCGCAGCCTTGCCCTGCAACCCGTGCCTGTAGCCTTGCCCTGCAACCCGTGTCTGAAGCCTTGCCCTGTAACCCGTGCCTGCAGCCTTGCCCTGCAACCCGTGCCAGCAGCCTTGCCCTGCAACCCGTGCCTGCAGCCTTGCCCTACAACCCGTGCCTGCAGCCTTGCCCTGCAACCCGTGTCTGAAGCCTTGCCATGCAACCTGTGTCTGAAGCCTTGCCCTGTAACCCGTGTCTGAAGCCTTGTCCTGCAACCCGTGTCTGAAGCCTTGCCCTGCAACCCGTGTCGCAGCCTTGCCCTGCAACCCGTGTCTGAAGCCTTGCCATGCAACCTGTGTCTGAAGCCTTGCCCTGCAACCCGTGTCTGAAACCTTGCCCTGTAACCTGTGTCTGAAGCCTTGCCCTGCAACCCGTGTCTGAAACCTTGCCCTGTAACCTGTGTCTGAAGCCTTGCCCTGCAACCCGTGTCTGAAACCTTGCCCTGTAACCTGTGTCTGAAGCCTTGCCCTGCAACCCGTGCCAGCAGCCTTGCCCTGCAACCTCTTTCTGCAGCCTCGCCCTGCAGCCCGTGCCTGCAGCCTTGCCCTGCAACCTGTGTCTGCAGCCTTGCCCTACAACCTGTGTCTGCAGCCTTGCCCTGCAACCTGTGTCTAAAGCCTTGCCCTGCAACCTGTGTCTGAAGCCTTGCCCTGCAACCCGTGTCTGCAGCCTTGCCCTGCAACCCGTGTCTGAAGCCTTGTCCTGCAACCCGTGTCTGAAGCCTTGCCTGCAACCTGTGTCTGAAGCCTTGCCCTGTAACCCATGCCTGCAGCCTTGCCCTGCAACCCGTGCTTGCAGCCTCTCCTGCTAACCTTCGCCTGGAGCCTTGCCTGGCCTGAAACCCTGCCTTCACCGCTGTTAAGTTCAATCACCAGAGCAAGATACGGAACTGTATTTCGTCGTTTTGAACTGTCTCTGTGTCCACGCCTTCGCTAGGTAGGTCCGTCCGTCTGCCGATACCATGTGCCCGGAGTCTTCTCGTCGCATTCTGTGTTATGTGTAATGAGTCCCGGCCCTACGTCCTGTACCCAAGGAGGGGTCCCTGCTCTATGTTCTGTGTTCCTGTTCTCCCTCGACCAAGGCTCTGTGTTCTACGTTCCTGTCTCTCCCTCGACCAAGTCAAGGCTTCGGGGTCTCGTCCAGTCCTAGACACGTCCTAGCACCTTGTCCTGTGCAAAACCCTAATTCGGTTTCATACAGTTCAGTTCGCCCCAATTTAGAAAGGATGTTGAGGCCTTGGACAAGGCGCAAAGGAGATAGTTTAGAGGGTCTCTAAACGTAGGGTGAAGGAGATCTGGTAGAGTTTCATAAGATAATGAAGGGCAGAGAAGGGAGCAGACAGGGTATATCTCTTTCCCATATTTGAAATATCTAATAACAGAGAGAATGTATGAAAGGTGTTGGGATGTAGTTTCAAGGGATTGTAAAGGTTAAGTTTCATACTGAGAGAATAGTCGGATGCTTGCTGGGGCCATACACTTTCTGGCACGTCTCCTGGTGGACAGTAACGTTATAAGCATCCTGCAGCTTAGGTGTACCCATCTGACAAATGATCAGCTCTCAGAGTCCTGCACAATCCTTGGTTATTTGATCTCCACCTCTATTTCTTTTACATAGTCAGTCTGTAGCGGCTTCAGGTGCTTTGAATGTACCGGGAAGACATACCGACTCCTTGATCTCCCATATGCTCTGACAATGCATGTTACTGCTACAGCTGCTCCAATAGGGAGAGAAATTCTGAAAAAAAAAACACTGCAGTTTCACTTTCCAGAGTGCACCATTTGTCGTTGCTCTGCCTACATTCCCAGTTAGTCTATGTTCTGCTAGATCCTTTGGCAACAATCCTCACTATCCACATTGCATCAACTTTTAGTGTCAAAAGTAAAGTTTGCTGGTTTCTGTCTGCAGCACTTGTTAAACAGGGGAAAATATTGACTCATCTCCAGTTCTCTGCCACACCATGTGTAACTAAATAGAAACCTCCGAGTTCTCCATAAAGTCCTCAGCAATCTGCTGTCTGGCCACACTCACTCAATAACCTGGGGTATATCCCATCCAGGCCTGTCCATTTATCCACCTTGCTATTCTTTTAAAGTCCGGAGGCGCCGACCCGCTTGTTATCAACATGCCATGGAATATAAAACAATTTTTACTGATCGTTCCATTTCACTGTAATTTCTCTTTGATGAATGTCGACATTAAGTGATAATTTGATGTTTCGCCCACGTCCTCCAAATTCAAGCATAAGTATCCTCACTAGTCCTCGAGTTGTCCTACCTTCCTATCCTCTCCGTGGTGCCTCATTTGTTTGTTTTAATGTATGTAAAGTGTGCCTTGGCATTCTCTCCAGTCTCGCTCAGCAAAACAATTCAAGTTCCCCTACCATCATTCAGCACTGATGATACCCTGTTTACATTGCATATTCTATCATGTTTATCCCATTGTCCAGTTTCCACTTCCGAAACTGTACTTGGTCCAGCCTGTTGTGTTGTTGGATCCGCATTAGACTGCCACGCGGATGGGTTGAAATCGAAACCGCTGGGTCCCAACTTCGGCTGCAGCAATATCTTCACGGAATCTAGGTCTGGCCATCTGCTTTAGTGTCTTGCCACGAAAACACTGTGGATGACCACACTATCCATAGGATGACCATGGGTCGATGTCCACACGTTTAGTTAAGGTACCTATTTCTATTGGACTGCATTTTCAACATTTCTGAGCATGCATTTGTCTCGGACCTTGTATCCTTCTGTTTTCCATTCACATAAACAATTTCAATTCTGAGCCATGTATCTTTAAATACTCTCCACAGTCCAGATGTGAGTTTACACAATCACAGCTGCTCCTGGACTACTTTTCCCAGATCCTTACCCGCACAATTATCCTGAGCATGCCACACGCCGAACTTTCTGGAGGAACTCAGCAGGAAAAAGAGGAAAAAAATTGCACTTTTCGGATTGTGACCTTTTAGTATGACTGGAAAGAAAGATGAGAAGTCAAGTAAAGAAGATGGGGGGGGGGGAGGTGATGCAGAACTACACGGTGGAAGCTGTTTATGCATCTGTTCATTGATCAGATGGTCATTCACCTGTTTATACAGCTCTTCCAAAGATTCAGTCCCTATTTGGGGAAGTGTTATCAAATATTGTCTCCACATGAACTGCATCAATGCAAGGCATAAGCGCCAATGCAAGTTTTGTTAAATGTCCCTGATGTATTTGTCTCTGCACTATCTTTAGCATCGACTAACACACTTTTCCTGTGTTTAAACAGGAACCAAAGGTAGGCTCTATACTTCCCTTTAATCACCTTGAAATTATGCGCCCCTGTTTTAGCCATTTCTACACTGTGAAATAAGAATCCCTGCCTGTCCACTCAATGTAGGCCTCCTGGAATCTTGTATCTCTCTTTCAATTCACCTTTCATCACGCTTCTCTCCAAAGACAAAGGTGTGATCTTACTCAACCTATCCTCGCCAGACATGCTCTCAGAAATACAATGTTGAAAGTAAATTTATTGTCAAAGTACATGCATCTCGCGAATACCTACCATGAGATTTATTTTCTTGCGGGCATACGCAGTGAATATAAAGAAACACAATCGGATCAAGGAAATACTGCATATAATGAAGACGGACAAGCTGTAATTTTCAAAAGACAAAAAAGATATCAAATAGTGCAGATAAAATAAAGGGAAAAGAAATATGAAGTAATTATCAGGAACGTGATTTTTGGATTCATTGAATGTGAGTTTCATGATCGGGATCAGTGAAATTATCACCTGTGATTCAAAAGTTGATCATCTAAAAGTCAGAGCTGTTCGTGAACCTTGTGCCATGGTACAGAAGTCTCCTGTAACTCCTTCTTGATGGCATCTTCGAGAAGCGAGCATCACCTGGATGAAGGAGTGATGATTTTCAACACCTTTGATGATTATCGCCGTTTCGTGTGACAACGCTACCTGTTGATGAGCTCAGTGGTGCGGAAGGCTTTACCTGTGATGGACTGGTTGCATCCACAACTTTTCATTGATTATTCCATTCAATAACATTGGATGGAATACCATGATATCACCAGTTAGCATATTCTCCAGGGCACAGCTTCATAAGTGCCTCAAAGATGATAGATGACAGTTTATCTCCGCTCAAACGTACACAGTATAGGCTGTAAATGCTGGGAAATCTCTGCGGGTTGCGAGGAAATTCTGTTGTTCACTCTGCTGACCTACGACTGTGCAGCAATACACAGCTCGAATCACATCATCATGATCGCCGATGACAAGACCGTGGTGCGTCTCATTAGCAAGAACGATGAGTCAACATACAGAGAGGAGTTGCAACGGCTAACGGACTAGTGTAGAGCCAACAACCTGTCTCTGAATGTGAACGAAACAAAAGAGATGGTTGTTGACTTCAGGAGAACACGGAGGGACCACCCGACGGTTTCTCCGTTGCGATCGCTAAGTACAACAAATTTCTGGGTGTTCACCAGGCGGAGAATCTCACATTGTCCCTCAACACCAGCTCCACAGCCAAGAAAACCCAGCAGTGTCCCATTTTCTGCGAAGGCTGAGGAAAGTCCACCACCCACCACACACCACCCCCCCACACCCCATCCTCACCACATTATACAGAGGATGTATCGAGTGCATCCAGAGCAGCTGCATCACTGTCTAGTTCAGGAATTGCGCCGTCTCGGATCGCAAATCTCTGCAGCGGATAGTGAGGTCAGCTGGGAAGATCACTGGGGTCTCTCTTCCCGCCATTACGGACATTTACACTACACGCTGCACACGTAAAGCTGACAGCATTGTGAAGGACCCCACGCACTCCTCATACAAACTCTTCTTCCTCCTGCCATCTGGCAAAAGATACCGAAGCATTCGCGCTCTCACAACCAGACTGTGTAACAGTTTATTCCTCCAAGCCATCAGACTCCTCAATACCCGGAATCTAGTAATGACATCTATATCATTTATTATTATATTGAATTTGTCCTCTACTGTGCCTATTGTTTATTAATTATTTATTTATGAATTAGCTATTGTAATGCACAGCACTGTTTTGTGCACCTTATGTAGTCATGTGTAGGTCTGTAGTCTAGTGTAGTTTTTGGATTGTTTTCCTTGGTCTGGAGCAGCCTAGAGTTGTCTCACGCCGTCTAGTGTAGTTTTGTGTTGTTTCATGTATCACCATGATCCTGGAGAAACGTTGTTTCGTTTTTACTGTGTACCGTACCAGCAGTTTATGGTCGAAATGACCATAAAATGCGACTTCACTTGATTTCGAGAATCCCAGTCAACATAAGAGAAATTGCAGTCACACTACCCTGTTGCTTTTAGAATTCACGCTAACCTATCTACATTTTAGTTCCTCTTTCTCCTGCTAGCTTTACAGCACCTTTGAAAATTGAAGCACACAGCATCTCAAGGTTCACCTTTATCAACGCTCTGTTAGATCCTGAAAGATGCCCCTGTGGGAGGGCGGTGATTGATAGTGTCCATGAATTGCTGTCCAGACATCAGGGTTGTAGATTTCTCTGTCCTTTAATACTAAGATTGTACTAGTGGTTAAGGGAACAGTTCGGCTTTGGCTGTGTAGAGTTCTGTGTGGTCACTGTAAACTGCTGAGAAATTTATAGGTCTGTGTCCTTGTAGTGAAGGTCCAGATATTGTAGTACATTGTCCCTCTTGTCAACTGCTGATTTAACTGGTATGATCACATATACAGAGTATGTTTGTAGCAGAGGAAAACATTCCCTTTCTTCAGAATGCTTAGTTGTAGCAATATTTACCCATTCAGTACTGTGTTTAGTTTCCCCGTGTATTCCACCCTGTTGTGCAGTGCTGGAACGACTCTGAGCTATGTCCACAAGGTCCAGAACTGCTGTATCTATCTATCTATCTATCTATCTATCTATCTATCTATCTATCTATCTATCTATCTATCTATCTATCTATCTATCTATCTATCTATCTATCTATCTATCTATCTATCTATCTATCTTTGCAGGTTTCTGTTCCTCCAGTTTACAAGTGTCGGCCGCACACAGTTGGATGAGTGTGGCCCGAGTCCGCAGTGTCTTCACAGTCCAATGTGAGGTTGTTAATGTCTTACTCTTCATAGCAAATGGTTGCTGCTTGAAATCTCTGGCTCCAGGGAGCAGCGCTATGTTTGTTAGGAACTGTGTTCCTCCATTTTCCGTGTTCTGTTAAGTCAGCTCTGTGGGCTTGTCATAGAGTGCAGAACTGACTGAGGTTTGTATTACTGTTAACTTTCTGTTTTTGTAGCTACTGCACAGGTCTCTGATCAAGCAGTACAAAGACAGTTGGTGTATAATAATTAGGGTATAATGAGAGAATCACTGCCCTTGCATATCTATTCTATAAGAGCATAAAACATAAGAGCAGGCCATGTCCATTTATCCAACGAGGCTGCTCAGCCATTAGATCATGGCTGAATCCTCATCTCCCTCCTTCCAAACCCCTGTCTTCTCTCCATAAACTTTGGTGCCCTGACGAATGAGGAAACGATCAACTTTCGCTTAAAATGTACCCACGGTCTTGGCCTTTTCAGCTGTCTGTCGCAGAGAATTACACAGATTCGTTAATCTTGGCTGAAAAAAACAACCTCATTACGTCCATTCTAATATTCTGCCTTCCATTTCGCGACTGCGCCCTCTAGTTCTGGACACTCCCAGTACTGGACAGTTCCTTTCCACATCCACCTTATTCCGGGTCTGTGCTAATCTTTGTATGTCCAGCTATGTAAAAACTGTATCTTCAGAACATTCTGCTAACTGTTGCAAGGATGTGTGCCCTCACCATCCGGTGATAGCTATCGGCTGACCTACATATAGAATCCTTGGGAATCCTACTAATATAATCCAATAACAGCGAATTGACTTTTCTTGTTCTTGAACTCTCCCCACATAACTGTATTACTGCACCATCACTTACCTCCGCAATCTTGTGAGATTGGACTTAATCTGAGGTAACAATCCCTATGTTCCTTGTTCCTTTCAGAATATTTGTTCGCCTCTCAGTACAAGTATAAACCCATACTCCTTACACAAGTCCCACCAATCCTGGAAAACAGCCCAATAATCTGAGTAAATGTTGGCGTTCCTCCAGCACAGGTTGTTAATCATACATTTACTGTACGTCCTTAAGATCTCTGAACTCTCGAGCTCGCTGGAAGAAATCCTGAGATAACTAACGAACGGTTTCTACTTGATAAGCCGTGCTAACCACCCGATTAACTTTTTAAGAAATTTTGAGGGATCTATGGACTTGCACATCACGATCCCTCTGAAATTCCACACTGCGCTGAATACTACCTTGTATTCTGCAATCCTATTTCATTTTCATTGCGTATAAGCTCATACTGTCCCTGATGGAGCTACATCTGCGATTTCGTAGACCACCTCTGCACCATATCGATGTCCATATGTAACCCAGGAACACACTCTACACCAAGAACGCCACACTTCGTGTCGTTTATTTATTTTGAGATGCAGCTGGAACAATGACAGGTTGCTGTGCCCAGCAACAACAACTTAACCCAAGCCTCATCAAGTGTTTTTGGACTTTGGAGAAGCCCAGCACCTATCATGAGGTCGCCGTACACGTTCCTTACAGAGAAAACCCCGATTTAACTCCAATTTCCAATGCCCCGAGCTGGAATATTGTCACTCTGACGGCTACTTTACGTGGCGCCCCAAACTGCAACTTTCCAATCCATCAATCCAGCTGCTCTTTAGGATCATTTGCAAAAAAATCAGAAAGTACCGGGCTACAGAACAGATCTCATGGAAGCGCCCCATCAACAGTCAGTCACTTACTCTCTGGGCAAATTAATTCCAAATTCTGGAAGACCAATTTCCATCAATTCTTAACTTTGTGCATGAGACTACTGCGGGTACGGTTGTCAAACGCCTCATTCAATCCCATTTAAACAGCTTCCACTACACTACCATCATGAATTTGTGTTATCACCTTCTCAGAGAGTCATTCAGGTGCGTGAGGTACCACCTGCTTATTTCAAAGGATCAAAGATACAACTTAATGTCCGTGAAATATATACAATATGCATCGTGAAATCCCTTTTCTTTGCAAATCCAGGAAAACAAAGAAGTGCTTCAAAGAATGAATGACTGTCAAATGTTAGCACTTGAAATGCTGTGCTCAGTTCTGGTCGCCTCACTACAGGAAGTATGTGGAAACCATAGAAAGGCTGCAGAGGAGATTTACAAGGATGTTGTCTGTATTGGGCAACGTGCCTTATGAGAATAGTTTGAGTGAACTCGGCCTTTTCTCCTTGGAGCGACGGAGGATGAGTGTGACCTGATAGAGGTGTATAAGATGATGAGAGGCATTGATCGTGTGGATAGCTAAAGGCTTTTTCCCAGGGCTGAAATGGCCGCATCAAGAAGACGCAGGTTTAAGGTGCTAGGGGGGTAGGTACAAAGATTATGTCTGGGGTAAGTTTTTACTCAGTGAGTGGTGAGTGCGTGGAATGGGCTGCCGGCAACGGTGGTGGAGGCGGATATGATAGGGTCTTTTAAAAGTCTTTTATATAGGTACATGGAGCTTAGTCAAATAGAGAGCTCTAGGTAAGCCGAGTAATATTTTAAAGTTGGGGACATGTTCGGTACAACTTTGTGGGCAGACGGGCCTGTCCTTTGCTGTGGGGTTTCTATGTTTCTATATCTCTAACCCCAAAGTCCTCCAGCTCCGCAATCCCGCGTGGAAACCGCAACAATCCAGGCTCACCCAACGGCAAAAAAAAAACAAGCATCGGCACCGTCACCGAGCACTCAAGCGTGAGCACAGCAATAGCAAACGCAGAAACTTGCAGTTACCCTGAAGACTTCACGTTTCACCCGGTATTCGCGGGTTCTCTCTCTCCCTAATAAGAGAGAATGAGGTTTCACCATATTCACAGCGAGCGAGGCGGCATAACAAGCAACTCGCTGGTTTACGTTTTGACTGTCCAGAATGATGTTTTTCATCAATACAATCTCTAAGAATCCTCACTGATAGTTCAGCCTCCATTAATGCGAGAGTCTCACTTTTATAATTAACAGGATTATTCCGATTACCAAGTACCTGTCGTGAAGGAGCTTATATTTATTGTTTATATTTAAATATTACCCACTGTCGATGTACTTAAGTTGACTCTAACCACCAACCAGTGAAGATCAGGTCCCGGATTGAAGGGCTTAGGGAAGGATTTCTCAATTAAACGTTATCTCGAATGGATACATCGGAATATAAACTTCTCTCATCTCCTCAACATTCTAAGTATACAACCAGTAACCTGTTCGTCTTTGATTTGAGTGACCCTTCAACCCTTGTGTGAATTCAAATTAACTTAGCTATTATTCCATGGATTCTCATGTTTTAGTCTCTAATTTGAAATCCTTCAGACTCTTCCGTGCCACCAGAGTGGAATATCATGTTGATACGGAGCGCGATTAGACCATACGTTGATACTGTTTCGATATTTCACAGAGGCTTTTATTATTGTATTCACAATATTAATCTCTCTCTCTCTCTCTCTCTCTCTCTCTCTCTCTCTCTCTCTCTCTCTCTCTCTCTCTCTCTCTCTCTCTCTCTCTCTGTCTCATGCACTCGCTCTTCGTCTATATCTCTCGCGCTCTCTCCCACCCACGCCCCATCCCTCTTTTCTCTATCTCTCTTCTTGCCTTGCAGTAAGTCAGAAAGAGACCTACAGATGGAGGAAAAGGAGCAGAAGGAGGATCAATGGAAGGACGGGCAATTCGGGAGCAGGAGTAGTTGATGCAGCCGAAAGCATACTCCAATGGAATGCAGTTCTTTTTTCAGAACCGAAAGGCACGGAAAGCACAAAAAACGCTGGAAGAACTCAGCAAGCCAACCATCAACCATGGAAAATTGTTTCGGGCCGAGTCATTTCAGCAAAATAACTGAGTGTTATTTTCCATTTCGTGGATCTCCAGATTTCGCACGTTGCTTTTGTAACTTTGTCCATCAAATTGTTTCCATTTACCCACAATTGGGACTACAGGATTGGAGCATAGAACATTCATTTCTCACGTTTCACGAGTTTCAAAATCCGATTCAGTGGGTACATCACCGCATTTTACAGTTCTTCTCGGAATTTGCTCTGAGTCAGGGCATAAATACACGTGTTGGTGCAGGAACTGAGAACTTGCAGCATTATTAATATGGATTTTGTGATGTAACGCGGATCCGTGACAGAATAATCAAAACGCATTGAAATCGGTTGATAGATGTAAAATGCCACCTGTGCTACCCACAACAATATGAAACTACCGGTTATGCTGAAGAGCAAAAAGATGGATTTGCGTCAATTCTCCAACTCCCGGTCCTTGTCATTCTCGCCACTCTTTTGTCCCCGGAGTCCCCTGCCGGCTCGATTGGCCGCCAGAATACGCCCGACAATCAGAATATTGAACAGCAAAATCAGAAGAAATGGGACACAAGGGGTTACAATTCGGTGAAATATCGCAAATGCCGCCCATGAGGGAGAATTTCTGTAGCTCGGTGTATCAACACAATACCAGGGAACACCATCAATTATTACAAAAGGCTCATATGTAAAGCTCCAGGGGACACACTCCAAACAGAACAACACACTCACTGTCCCGATAACCACAGCCGCCGTTCACTCGGTGCAATATTTTGTTTTCAGCTTCTCACAGCAAATAGCCACAAATCGATCGACGGTGAAAACGACAGTCACCCAGACAGAGGTCGCAGTGCTCGAAAAAAAAAGCCAGTCATGGAAGCTACACATTGGAGTGATCTCCAGGAATGAACCAGGAAAATGATACCGAGCAGTCCACCTCAGCAGCGGATCCGAAATGACGACCAGGAGATCGGCCGCGGCCATTTCTACCAGGTAGAGAGTGACACAATTGGAGAGACCGCACTTCCCTCGGGACAGTATGACAATCGCCATCAAGTTCGCTAGAAGAGAGGCAGGGAACAGCAAGTTGAGAAATCCCTGAGCAGATGCAAAGGCAACTTGAGGAGATCCTGTAATATTTGCATTTAGCTGGGAATGGTGGAGACAGCGTGCACATGCGGCGTAGAAAAATGAGTTTGCACCGTCAATTGAGTTCAATATGATCCGAATCACTATTTCTTACTGATTACCAAAATGTGGAATGGGAGCGAAAAACAATAACTGGGTAAAAACCTCCGCGGAATCAGCCGTAAATGGAATATTTTCTACCAGTGCTTTCGCTGTCTCGTGCAGTTGTAATGAATGAATGCGGCGGTGACGGCGGGATTCTGCCATAGGACAACAGAAACTATCATGGATCACCCTGTCAGCGACAGAACACTGAACGACGGAACAGAAACAGGAATGCTGGGAACACTCATCCAGGCAAAACAGACTGTGTGTAAAGACAGTTAAAGTGTATCTTCTTTGATTTGCTCTCGAAATGCCCCTGAAAGCGACAGAATTAATAACGACATTGGAATTGAACTAATGTTCTGACCAATACCAGCTGACACTGTGGCTTACCGGGAATTCCAAAGACTGAAATAAAAGGGTAGTAAACTTCTTCTATTCGCAAGATGACCGTATACACCATTTCAGTGACAATCTGTGACTTCTGAGAATCGGAGCTGCGACATTCGAAACGGCCCTGATTTATACAAAGACTCGATCTCCAGAGATATGGTTACACCCTCTGAGGATTTCTCTTAGTTACAGTTACTAGAACAATCACGATTGTCCCTGTTGCAAATATTGGGCCTATTAAAGACAAATGAGTCAAAATGGTGGGCATTACCTCAGCAGAGATTCATCTGGTGGAAATAATGCCGGAGCTCTAATGACAAAGACTGACTTTGTCACGGAGCGGCCACTCTTACAGATTTCAGGTTTTTGTTGCGTAATTATATATCTGTAAACGGACAGAAATACAATGAACAGAACAAGGCCGTATAAATACAAGCAACGGTATAAATATCATTGCTGATATACAGACACTGAAAACGTGTTGATGCTGGAATTGCAAGGCAACACGCGCGATGTGCTAAAATATCTTCTAAGTTTCTCCAACAGTTTCTGATGTTGCTGATGTAATAGAATTTAATGAGAATATCAAATCTGTTCAATCGAAAATTGAGATTAAGTGTAGTGTTTCAGTCTGGCAGGATGGCTGGAACTGAATTACAATGTTAGATGTGTGTGTGTGTGTGTGTGTGTGTGTGTGTGTGTGTGTGTGTGTGTGTGTGTGTGTGTGTGTGTGTGTGTGTGTGTGTGTGTGTGTGTGTGTGTGTGTGTGTGTGTGTGTGTGTGTGTGTGTGTGTGTGTGTATGTTTGAGAGAGAGAAAGAGACAGAGAGAGAAGCAGAGAGAGAGACAAGCACTGGCTACACCAGCCACTTCACACAGCCGCCTGTCTTTTGCCGGTCCTTCTCTGACCCGTTTCCTCTCTTGCCCATGGGAAAAGGCTTCATTCAAATCCGACAAGGTATAGAGCAGCCGCTTCTCTCTCACACATAAGGTGTGTTACAGAGCATCGAGGGACCGGCCGCTCATTAGTTCCACATTCTCAGACAGCAGGAACATTCAGTCTCACACTAAGCCTAAGATGTAGTTGCACATTTCAAATCGAACTGTTACACTGAACCACAGGCATTAAAATATGCATCCAATTAAACACATCGGTCTGAGCGCGTCCTTCCTCTATCACCTGCCTATCCTCCCTCTCGCACTGTCTCCAAGCTTTCAGTATTTGGAAGCCAACCGCCTCTACCTCTGTCTCTTCAGTTTTGTTCCCGACCCCCAGAACTCCCAGCTCAAACTCTCCCCAATAGCCACAGCAAACCTCCCCGCCAAGATATTGGTCGCCCTGGGATCCACGTGCAACCTGTCCTATTTGTACAGTTCATTCCTGTCTCAAAAGAGATCCCAATGATCCAGAAATCTGAATCCATGCCCCCTGCTCCAATCCCTCAACCACGAATTAGTCCTCTACGTCACTGTATTCCTGTACTCACTGTCACATAGCAGAGGCAGTAATCACAAAATGACTACATTTGTGGTAATGCTTCACAACTTCCTTCCATACTCCCTGTAGTCTGCTTTCAGGACCTCCTCCTTTTTCTTGGCTATTTAGATGGTACCAACATGTGCCACGACCTCTGGCTTTTATATCCCACTTTAGGATATCGTGGACGCAATCAGAAACATTGGACCCTGGCACCTGGGTGGGAAACTACCACCCGTTCTTCAGTTCCGCCTTCACGAATCGCCTGTCGAACACCCTAACTATAGAGTACCCTGTCACTGTTGCTATTCTCTTCCTTTCCCTACCCTTCTGAGCCACAGGGCCAGACTCTGTGTCAGAGGCTCAACCACTGTTGCTCCCCCCAGGTAGGCTGTCCCCCCCCCCCCCCAACAGTTTTCAAACAGGAGATCTTATTATCAAGGGGTGCAGCCTCTGACGTCTACCCTTCCGTCTCCTGACTGTTGCCCAGTAACTTATAACTCCTCTCTATCACCTCCTCACTCTCCCTGACCAAACGAAGGTCATCGAGCAGCATCCCCAGTTCCCTAATCCGGTCCCAAGAAGCTGAAGCTCGACGCTCCCCCGGACTTCCCACAACTGACACCTAGAAAAGAACACCGGCCTCACGCACAATTCTTCCAGTCTGTATTCTACACAGGCAACCTACTCCTCCTCGACCCGTTATCGCCGAAGCCCCGTGGAGCCAAAGCCTTCGTACTCTGTCTCCCTTTACTCTGCCGCCCGCTCTTCCGAAGCACGTTCTATAACATGCCTTCCTTTAAACCCTTCTCTCTCTCCTACCTGTCTGACGTCCACGCGCTTGCGCTGTGTTATGTACCCCGTAACGGGCAAACAAGAACCAGTAGAAATGGACACACCTGGAGTCTGAGTCTTCTGTTCTAAGCTCTATTTAATTAGTAACTACGTGAATAAAGTAATATAAAACAAGATAAGGTAAAGAGGTTAACAAAGTATATGTATATATATATAGGTCAGTAAATAAAGTTCCCGAGCTTTTTCCCAGCTCAGGTGGCTAAGTGATATAGTCTTACGGTAGTATAATAAGTAATCAGTTCACTTCTGGAAATTGCTTTGAGTATAGTTGGAGAGAAGGGTATTGGTTTGTCTTCCCAATGCCGATGCTGAGGCCGATCCTCCACGTCGTCCTTCTGCTCCCGAAACTTATTTAAACTCACCAACTTGTGAACACAAAAAAGAGGACCGTTTTGCAAGGTAAGGCTATCAACCCAGGCCGGGAATAGCATTCCACCGGTCACTCCTTTATCCAGACTGTGAGCAAAAACCTCACCGTTATCGTGGGCACACAAATCTCACCAGTGTTCTCCTTGCCTCTGGAGTCGTGCGTCTCTTGTATGTCTTGTATATGTGTCTCTGTGTGTTAGACGGAGTGGTCAGCAGCACTGGGGCTCTACAGGAGACTATCCCGTTTCCTTTTCTCTTCACCATCTACACCTCGGACTTCAACTACTGCACAGAGTCTTGCCATCTTCAGAAGCTTTCTGATGACTCTGCCATCGTTGGATGCATCAGCAAGGGAGATGAAGCTGAGTACAGGGCTACCGTGGGGAACATTTGTCACATGGTGTGATCAGAATCATCTGTAGTTTAATGTGAAAAAGACTAATGAACTGGTGGTGGACCTGAGGAGGACCAAGGCACCGGTGACCCCTGTTTCCATCCAAAGCGTCAGTGTGGACATGGTGAAGGATTACGATGCTGAGGATGTTCTCCGAGTCTGTGGTGGCCAGTGTTATCATGTTTGCTGTTGTGTGCTGGGGCAGCAGGCGGAGGGTAGCAGACAACAACAGAAGCAACAAACTCATTCACAAGGCCAGTGACGTTGTGGGGGTAGAACTGGACTCTCTGATAGTGGTATCTGAAAAGAGGATGCTGTCCAAGTTGCATGTCATCTTGGACAACGACTCCCATCCACTCCATAATGTACTGGTTATGCACAGGAGTACATTCAGCCAGAGGCTCATTCCACCGAGATATAACACTGAGCGTCATAGGAAGTCATTCCTGCCTGTGGCCAGCAAACATTACAACTCCTCCCTCGGAGTGTCAGACAGTCTGAGCCAAAAGGCTGGTCCTTGACTTATTTCCACTTGGCATAATTTACTTATTATCATTTAATTATTTCTGGGTTTATTTTGCTATATTTCTAGAAAATTATTGGTTGGTGCAACTGTAATGAAGCCCAGTTTCCCTCCGGATCAATAAAGTATATCTGTCTGTCTGTCTGATTATTAATCCAGTCGACCTTGTATCTATCTCACTAGTGCGGAACACGAGCTGTCGATCATGTAGCTACACCTTTCAGTTTCCAAGGCAACTCACAGACTTTCTCTCTCTCTCTGCTGCTGCTGAATTAGCAGACAAGATCTTCCCTCCCTCTCTCTCTCTTGTTAAAGGAACAGTCCACTTTAGAATAATCCTTCAGATCAGGTCACACCTCTCTGCTTTTAAGAAAAGATATTGATGAAACAACAAAAAATGTTGTCTTAACTATGGATTATACAGCTTAAAACAATACACGTGTAATTATCAAGTAATAGTTAAACAATGCAAACTCAAACTTAACATCTGGACAGTCTGCTATAATTTTGTCAGTACCTTTCACGTGTTTTATTTCCATGCCATACTCTTGCAAGATCAGACTCCAGTTAAGTAACCGTCTATTCATCCTTCATTTTACTCAGAAACACTAATGGATTATGGTCCGTGTAAAGCACAACGTGATGTTCAATGGCCCAATACTCACTTGCAGGAACAGTAGGTGATCTCCACTTCTTCATTAACAACACATCCTTAAGATAGTATCCTACAGACTCTCGCTGAACCTCCTCTTGTGTGAGTGCTGTCTCCTTTAACGCAGCAATTTCAGAATCTCGACTTTGTTCCGCTATGAATTCATCCCTAGACAAGGATAAACCTTTCCCATCCTCCTTACTACACAAATCCTGATGTAACATGGAAGGTAGGAAAGTCTCTGACAAATTCTCATAAGTTGAACCCCTGTCTTTGCTATCATGGGTCTCAGAATTCCCCTGCCCCCGAACTATCTATATCAACAACCTTTCTAGATGTGCATCGGGTCACTACGTATGTGAGGTACACATCAGTATCTGTGTCTGGGTCGTCAGCCACAGGCTTGTTTGTTAGCTGCGCTGTTGAATAAAATTCACCCTGGATAGGTGCCAACCTATCCCCAAAGATTACCAAACTCAGTACCATCACTAAGACCATGTGAAAATGTCTTAGTGGACGATGTAGACATATGTTTACAAAAAATTTCCAAAAAATCCATTTATCCTATTCGTTCGACCTTTAGATCGATTCGTCTCCATAGTAACCCAGACAGCTGGCCTCTCAAAACCAAAGCAATCCTTTTTCTTCACATCAGAATCGTGAAAAGCAACTCCATAACCTTGAAGGTGTTTACATCCAAATGCGAAAACAAAATTCAACAGAACGTCACATACATCTTTAAGAGGCCATTGTCCTGAAAGCAGGGTCAAAGGTCGCAAAACTTCACAAGGTCTTATTTCAAAATTCCAGAAAAAGGACCTTTCTCAATATTTGCAATAACATTTACATCACCAGCTTTTACCTTATCAACAACATTTAGAGCACCGTCTAACACAAGTGACCGAGGATCCTCAATTTGCACTGGTACCAAGGTTAACCCTTTATTCACTGATCCAAGTCCATCTGACACAAAAGGACTGCATTCCTTTTTAACGGATTCAGACACCTCAGACCTTAACTGACTTTCAACACTGGGTTCAACACCTTGGGATTTCACAGGTGCTTCAACAACTTGAACGCAGACAATCAGGACAGCTGCCTCGTTTCCGCTTTCAATACCAGTCAAAGTTTCAACTTCTAGGTTACCCTGATACTCCCAGTTCCTCTCATCCGGAGTAACCTCAACCTTGTTGTTTAAAACCACCTCGTCTGCTAACCTGGCAGACTCCCGAAAGGTAGCGGCATCCTTTTCATCTCGGTATGCCTTTACATCATCAGGAACACACTTCTTAAATTCTTCAATCAAGACCAGCTCTTCAAGCTGCCCGAACCGTCAGTTCCCACTTACGAGGTATACCAGCGATCGAAGTAGATAAATTTCTTCCTCTCAAACTGTCTCTGTTTTACTGCCTCTTCCCTCTACTTGTCTGCATCCCTCGCCGCATGTAACCTCAGCTTTTCTGTTTCGTCAGCCTCGAGCTGTTTTAATTGCAACTCATACTCAATACGTCTGTTTTTCTGTCTGAAGCTGAATCTCAGCCCCAGTAAGTACTTTACATTCAGTAAACATTTCCAAGACCTCCTCTTCGAATTTCCCATCGGCTACATATTGCTGTGTGATTAACAGCTGTATCTGAGCCTTCCTCATGAGAGTGGTCACTTTAATCTTTAACTTACATACGAGCAATTCCCAACAGTACATCCCACTTAGCTTCACCCAACGCCTTTGCAGATGGTTCTGCCACAAACTTACTGACCTCAAACTCCATTTCTGATGAAAAACCACTCACATAAATCGAAATGGAATCTCCTCAAGCAAATCAACTAGTGAATCAAGTTTTTGAATGGCTTCCACCTTTTTTTTTGATCTCCGGATGCAGGCTCCTATTGTGTTTCGTACCCGGTAAGGGGTTAAAATGAACCAGCAGAAATGGACACCTGGATTCTGAGTCTTCCGTTATAAACTCTATTTTATTAGTAACTACGTGATAAAGTAATATAAAACAAGATAAGGTAAACAGGTAAGCAAAGTATATATTTAAGTAATTAAAGTTCGCAAGCTTCTCCCAGCTCAGGTGATTGGATGATGCAGTCCTACGGTGGTATGCTAAGTAGTCAGTTCAGTTCTGGAATTTGATTTGAGTAGAGTTGGAGAGAGAGAGGTAGAGAGAGAGAGAGTTGTTCTGTCTTCCTGCCTTCGATCCTCCATGATGTCCTCCTGCTCCCGAAACTTATCAAAGTCATCGACTTGTGACCACAAAAAGGGGACCGTCTTCTGTGGTGGAGTTATCAACCCAGGCCAGGGTTAAGCACAACGATAGCTCCCCACCGGTCACTCCTTTGTCCACACTGTGAGCAAAAACCCCACCCTTGTCGTGGGCACACAAAGCTCACCAGTGTCTTCCTTGGTGTCTGGCGTGTCATGGGTTTCATTATAAATCCAGCTGACCTTGTATATATATCGCAAGTGCGGAACACGCGTTGTCCATCATATAGCTCCGCCTCTCGGTTTCCAAGGCAACTCACAGACTTTCTCTCTCTCTCTCTGTTGCTGAATTAGCACACAAGCTGTTCGCTCCCTCTCTCTTTTTTTTTTAAAGGAACCGTGCACTTTAGAAAAATCTTTCTGATCTCGTCACGTTCTCCTATTCCTTGCGTATATGTCGAACGTACAGGAAATCCAGTGGGTTTACACATGGTGTGTTTACTCTACATTTATTGCTCGGTAACTTTGGACAATGTGCGTTTCATCCTCGGAAAACTTTCTCTCATTTTTCAGATGTGCTTCACGTACCATTGCACCACGTCAACCTATGCCTCGTTCCAGGTTATTCTCTTCCATCAATCAGCCTGTTTTGCCCAAGGACATTCAAAAATTCACGGCAGCGTGAGTCGCGTTACAGGTGTTGTTCCAAAGACTGAAACAGAGACATGGACTAGTGGAACTCATTCCGTAAACCAGACTGCGTGGAAAGTGAGACCAGTTAACACTCATCCCCAGAACGGGGCCAAGAATATAAATGTGAAAATTTTCACCATCGGGAACATGGAGCTTTATTCAAAGAATGTGAAATACTGACTGATCTTTAGGGTTTTATCGCACTCGGACGTGAACGGGACACGTGTATCACCATGGAATCCACGAGAGGGCAGTTCAGCAACTTTAAGCAGAAAAAAAACACAGTTCAATCCGGATAGTTGAAAAAAAAACACACCAAATCTCATTGCCGATTGTTGTAATGTGCCCAGTTTGAAGATCAGATGCCGTTCCTCTCATTTATGTTCTGCTTCACAATGCAGCAGAGTTGGCCGCAGTCAGAAAGAACAGTCTGAATGAGAGAGGGATACTAATTAAAGTCTGACGACAAAGGGAACAGTCCAAACACCCAAACCGATTTGTTTTTCTCTGATGTAGGGGAGATATCATTCTGAAGATTGAAAGTGCAGTACGCGTCTAAATCACTGAGACATTTTGTTCCATTAGAATAAATATAAGAAAGATTACGCTAACTTTCATTGAAACCTACACTTCCACGTATCCTTTGCCCTTTGTCTTAGAACAACTGATACAGAGAAATGGTCACCACTGCTGATCATAAGTATCTGGATAATATTGATGTTTGAATTGATACTTGAGTTCCCATTTTCTTATCTCTGTCTCCATCAGCACTCCCGATAACTCCAGTCACTCTTTCTGAATATCCCAGCCACAATCACGCACCGCAGGTGTTCATCTCGTAGATCAGTATTGACCCCTGTCTGCATTCACTGGCGTTTTGAGAAACTGATCAATTTCATCACATAACAGAGGACACGTTGGTTCAATACTGCGGACGAACATCGTGAGACGTGGATGGGTGTTCTTGTGAGCTGTTCAGCTCAGTCCACTGATAGTCACATTGATCGAGGTAGTACGTTACGGGAAAACAGAATATACAACGTTGCATTAAATTTACAGAAAAAAGTGCAGTCCGTTTGTTAAATAACTGGATACGAATATCTCCTCCATATCAACACGTTACCAATTTAGTGTAGTGGCAAAACAATTCTTCTACAAATAAAATGGATGCAGATGCCCAGGCAGTTGAAGCATTTGCACCAATTCGAAGATGATGTGTACACTGATTGAATTACTTTGCTTCATAACGGTGCAGAATCTAATCATAGCTGGTTTACCATGTGAGCGACTGCATCACTCTGGTGCACTGAGCAGGTCACGCAGCGAGATGGAACGGAATAAACAGTACGAAGTTTCGGGCCGACACCCTTCATCGGGGCTGGAAACGAAGGGAGAGGTTGCCAGAACCAGAAGGATACTGGAAGGGGAGCAAAACAAGTTAGCATGTAGCAGGTGATGGCAGGAGTTTGGGGAAGGGAGACTAACACGTGTCTGGGAGGTGGTAACTGGATTAAAAAAAAACAACAAATCACTGTAGAAGTAATCTGATAAGACAGGAAGAATGGATTGGACAGGAAAAGAATGGAGGGTTATGGTCTGAGTGCAGGTCGGTTGGACTAGGTGAGAGTAAGCGTTCGGCACGAACTAGAAGGACCGAGATGGCCTGAATCCGTGCTGTAATTGTTATATGATTTTATGGTTTATGGATAGTGGGAGAAACGGAAGAAGGATGGGCATCAGAGGGAGGTAACTGTTAGAAAGATGAAGAGTAAGAGGCCACAATGGTGAAAGGAATAAGACGGAAAGTGGAGTGGGTAATCCCGGTAGGTAGAGATATTCAATTTCCTGCCATAAGATTGAGGTTACCCAGACGGAATATAGGGTATATATGGAATGTTACTCCTCCAGCCTAAGAGTGGCCTCATTTAGGAATGGAAATGGGGATAGGAATTGAAGTGGTTAGCTAACGGGAAATTACGATTCTTTTTGTGGATACAGCTGAGGTGCTGAACAAAAATTTAGTTAATTAGATTAACGGTTTGCTTGCATTGACGATCTTCGTAAGCCTGGTAATAGAGATTAGTTTAAGTTTCTTCACTATATTACAGGAACGTACTAACAATATATCTGTTTTTGATATTTCTATTGCACGACATAACAATTCCCAGCGTCGTAGGGAGCAGCCCAAAGACAGTATAACATTAGCCTATGATGACAGAGTCTGTGGCATCTAAGATGACAGAGATATGAAACCGAGAAGTCATCCTGAAAATGTTTCGTAACAACATTCACCGACATCTCCGATCGACACTTCTTCGTCTTAGAGATCATGAAACGTCGTCTCAAGCTCATCACAGTTGGGGTTTAACTTGAATGACATCATGTCTATCTGTATCCCAGCTGTTGGAAGACACGCCAGCCTTGTATGGTATCGAATATTCCGTCTGCTGGAGCGAGTATAAATGAATTACTGTGGAGACTCATCAGCTCAGTGTTTCTTCAGTGAGATCGCGGGCAGTTGGAAGACAGATGGAATCTCACACAGAATGCTTGAAATAATTTACCGTGTGAGAAAGATATATTACCAGATCATTGCCGTTGTTGGTGTTCCTGGTAAGAACATGGGCGAAATAAAATTTGCTGTTCTTTGTGAACGCTGTTTGAACTCGTTCAGTTACCGACAGCGTTGTGATGCCCGTGTATCACTGAGTGAGGTGCAGACATTGTGACAAAACTCTGTGTTTCTTCAAAAGTTCCCTTGCAGTTTAATCCGTGGCCTCGGCAGTTGAAACAAATGTAGAGTGGAGGATCGGGGAGATGGAGCCGTTTTGTGAATTCATGCCAGTCAGTTCGATATATCCGTGGACACTCGCTGACAAAGTAAACTCAAATAATCTAGCCCATTCGGCACCTTTACGGGCTATTCCGTATCAATAGCGTAACAGGCTTTACATGCAGATTTAAAGATATTGCGCCGTTTTTTTTAAAGAAATTGCTACAAGTTTAAATGACACGCAGGAAGCGAGACTCAAGGGAGAACGGTAGTCATCAGATCTAGACGGACTCCGAAACTTCGGGAGTTTGGAAAATTCAGATAAGGGTTGTTGCGTGCGTTTAGGTGTACCAGGGTTTAAGAATCAACCCAACGGTGGCCGTTAGAGGTCAGATGGAATAAGGTTCAAGCGATTCTCTGCTCTGGCGCAAGATGCATTGAAACATTTAGAATAATGCTGCAGTCCATTCGAGCAAGCACTGAACGACGCAGATGTTTTGGAGTACCTATATTGTCTGCCTTTTGGAAATTAGATGTTTTAAGCAGTAACGTGCAAAATATATGAATCGTTCAGCGGTCAGGCAAAATATTAAAGGGAAAATTGGAACTTTGGACATTGAGGGTTGTATTGGCGTTCTGGGGGGGGGGGGGGGGTTTATGCGGCGACCCACTTTTCAGCGCACTCGAACCGGCTCACGAAACGATGCGCCAGGCCGTCTTCACCATCAAGGGGAAAAGCCCGCGCGCGGGAAGGGACTGAGAATCCGCGCCCCCTACAGCATTCCCACCCGGAGAGGTCGGAAACGGGAAGGCTTAAAAGCGAGGCCGCGAAGTTTGAATAAAACTTTAACGGAACTGCAACTCACCGTCTGCGTGTTGTTAATCCAGCGCTGTGTGTAACACATCGCTATAACATCATATTTCTAGGTATCAGTCCATGCTTTAAGCTCTTCCACCTTTCCTACAGTGCTCCTAGCATTAAAATAAATGCATTTAAGAAATTTTCCACCTCTTACACTCTGTTTATCCCTAACGGTGCAAACAACCTTACTATCTTCTTTTTCTTCCTTCTCCCCTACATCTTTGGTATGAACGCTCCCCTTCTCTACCATCTGTCTATCCTCCCTCTCACACATCCAAGAGATCGATTACTGAATAGATGGGAAGGGCTGCACCGAATTATGCTTCATCTGCAAATGCATCACAGGCTTTATCGTCAAATGACATATTTCAGCTTATTTAAACGAACAACTTGCACTTTTGTATATGCCTCACTGACAAACCTGATATTATCTTAAATTTTTCTAGCAATATCTCTAAGCAGAGATGACAATATTACTGTTAACCACTCTGAAGAAGAAATACCTAATCCAACACACTGATGATATTGTCTTTATTGACTCAATTATCGCTAGTTTGATATTTAGCAAATAACGTGCGTGATCGCTGAAAACAATTGCAATCAGATAAGTTATTGCCTGTTATGTGTGCTCCAGTGCTTCAGACCTGAGCCGGAGAACATGATAGATAGATAGATAGATAGATAGATAGATAGATAGATAGATAGATAGATAGATAGATAGATAGATAGATAGATAGATAGATAGATAGATAGATAGATAGATAGATAGATAGATAGATAGATAGATAGATAGATACTTTATTCATCCCCATGGGGAAATTCAACTTTTTCTTCCAATGTCCCATACACTTCTTGTAGCAAAACTAATTACATACAATACTTAACTCAGTAAAAAATCGGATATGCATCTAAATCACTATCTCAAAAAGCATTAATAATAGCTTTTAAAAAGTTCTTAAGTCCTGGCGGTAGAATTGTAAAGCCTAATGGCATTGGGGAGTATTGACCTCTTCATCCTGTCTGAGGAGCATTGCATCGATAGTAACCTGTCGCTGAAACTGCTTCTCTGTCTCTAGATGGTGCTATGTAGAGGATGTTCAGAGTTTTCCATAATTGACCGTAGCCTACTCAGCGCCCTTCGCTCAGCTACCGATGTTAAACTCTCCAGTACTTTGCCCACGACAGAGCCCGCCTTCCTTACCAGCTTATTAAGACGTGAGGCGTCCCTCTTCTTAATGCTTCCTCCCCAACACGCCACCACAAAAAAGAGGGCGCTCTTCACAACTGACCTATAGAACATCTTCAGCATCTCACTACAGACATTGAATGACGCCAACCTTCTAAGGAAGTACAGTCGACTCTGTGCCTTCCTGCACAAGGCATCTGTGTTGGCAGTCCAGTCTAGCTTCTCGTCTAACTGTACTCCCAGATACTTGTAGGTCTTAACCTGCTCCACACATTCTCCATTAATGATCACTGGCTCCATATGAGGCCTAGATCTGTACATCATGATGCTGTACATGTAAGTAATTAATGACAGAAAAAAGAACCGATTTGACTTGACACCAATGAACTGTATCAAAGATCCCAACATATTTCGCACAGTGAGCGTGTCGATTAGCATTTTCACGTCTTACGTGCGTGGGCAGCATTGTCATTACTACCCAATGAAAATGTAAGAAACGACGCAGGCAAATTACTAATCCCGCTGTTACTGTACAAGGGATGTGCAGCTAGCGTCAAGCACACGATCACTGGCGACCGGTACAATAATGTGTAGCTTGATTTATATTGCTTGCTGTATACTACAGGGGGTCGCCGCCACGCAGTAACAGAAATTCTATTGCGCACATAGCCTCTGGTGCCGGCGAGCTGGAAATGAACGCAGCGAGAAAAAAAAATATGTTTACAAAACGTGAGAACTTTTCTTCGTTGTTCTCTATTTTATTTTACCTTTCAGTTAATTAAGAAAATCAAAGAATACGAGTTTTCAATTTTCATTCTAAGCATCCATATTATGCATATTATATGAGCCACGGATCTTTCACGTCATCTAACTATTTCCTGCTTGGAGCAATGGAAAAACGAAACACACTCAAATAGAGGGGGCACTGATCGTCACAGTGCAGATCATATTTCATTAGACTGATAATACAATAGGATGGCAGAAACTTTGCTCATTTCACGATTTGTTGAGAAGGAGACAAACGTTTAGAATTCCCACGTGTTCCGTATAGAACTACACATCGGTTGAAATATCACTCTTGGCGTTCCTTTGATCATAGTTAGCCGTGACATACACTGAAGGGGAACCTATCTGACAGGATCCAAGGATGGGTATTTAACCAAAATATAATCAGTAAAGACGTACGCTAATTGAAAATACCTTATAATAAAATATAAATGAATATATCATTCAAATAGGAGAGAACTGGCTCAGGGATCGAATATAGAGACCTCTGCAGTTGGGGAGAGAGGTGAACCACAGTCTGCTGGATGTGCCCAGACACTCCTCTCTGCACACGGATCAGGCTGGCGGTGTTATTGCCCGTCCTGGTCTATTACTGACCACACAGATAAATGTGTTACCTCTGCAGAATCATCACTGAGCAGATCCTCATAAACCCTGCAGTAATGGACAGGGTGAGAGCAGACATTTACCAGGGAACTATCGGTAATTGTTTTAGTTATGTGTATGCATTGAACAAGTGGTAGTAGTAGTATTATGAATAAAATTTGAAATATGCTTGAGCATGGTAAAAATAGTCGAGAAACAAACACGAGCGGTTCTAATGAAGTGTCTTCATCCTGTTAATCCGCTTATTATTGCTAAACCTGCCGAATTGTTTCTGAACAACTTATGAATCTACACAATTTTCATGTTGGAAATTATTTAACAACACATCCCCACTCCATCCACTTAGCTATGATGCAGAAAGGGATAACCATATGTCATTTGATAAAATAGATAAAATGTCATTTCCCCAGAGGTTTTCGGCGTCACCAGGGAGTTCCTACGTCATATTAATAAGCGTTGAACTGACTGAATTCTCCCAGTATCAGCTTGAGATTCTGCTCCCGCACTGACACCGATTGGCAGATCCACAAATCGCGACAGAGAGGTCATACTTTGGGGAAGGAAGATTTGCTGTCTCCGGAATGGATCAGAGTCGGCGAACAACATCGTGGAACGTAACAGGAATTCGCCAGAATGTCTTCTGGGCTGCTGAATTTCTCTTTGCAAATTATGAGTGGATTACCTTAGGACATCGAATCGTGTACGCAATAAAAGTCATTCTGGTGATTTTCTACACCGTCTTCGCTATGGTTGCTCTTCCCGGTGAGTCTTTCTCCGAAGCTTAATTATCCAACATTACTCTCATTCTAATGTGTACCACCAATTTGAAACTATCGGTGTTGTCACACACTCCAGACAGGAAATCTTCAGCCGTTTAAATTCTACAACCGATGTTGTTCACTGTGGCTCTTGGGACTGTGCTGGTGTAATGGCCATTGATCTGATCGGCACACTCTGTCCAATTGTTGCTCAAATCAATCCGTGTCAAAGCACAATTTTAGCTCCGTAAACGTTGCCTCCTTTCAGTCGCTCCATCCTCCCCACAGGAATATATGCTGCTGAATGATGGTGCTTCATCGCGTTGTGTTCCCATTGAATTTGATCTGATCTCCTTAAGCGCAATATTCCCGGAGACAACCGCTCTGTTTTGTACTTCCCGTGGCCACTGAAATATGAGATCCCAATCCACAGTAATCCAGCAAGGAATTGCTAGGACTGTGTCTTTCACAAGCCAGGGTCACTGCACCAGCCACAGTCCACGAGCGTGATGAAGCTTCGTACATGAACCGTATCATGAAACAGAACATTCCGCCTTTCCTCTCTTCTCGGAAACAGCTGTTCATTCTGACACTCTCGCGATGTCAAGAGAACCCCTGGTTCTGTCCTCACGGTTCAACATTTGCCTTCGTCCCACTGCAGCTCCACCTCCACAATATCAACACATCACTTGTTCCTCCCCTTCGAAAGTTTCCATAGTCCTTTACTGCCTCCACAAAAATGAATTTATAATTTTCCTTTATTCTCTGACACAAATCATAATGTAATAATGAAAGCAAAGGGAGACGGTCTTCTCTCAAAGGAGGCATCCGATTATGAACACTTCCGCCTCTCTCATTCTCAGGTCATTTCAAAAACATTGATCCTAATATCAACTACATAAGTTTCGGCGTTATCGCTCGAGGTTTGGAATTATTCCTTGAATTCCATTTGAATATTTTTCAACAAAATAAAGGGATCACGACTTCCACTATCCGTCCATATGCTCGGCGATTTACGGTAGTCTTCGCCTAAAACTGATTCCAGTCTCCCACAGCAATTCAAAAATGTCCTGAGCTGATTACTTTATTATCATCTGCGTATTGTCAACTCAATTCTTGTTCAAAGGCGGTAACATATCTGCAAACAGAAAGATTGCGAAAACGCCGTGGTATTCTCACTGCGATGCGTTGATTTGGTGATTAAAGAGGATCTTCGGTGCAGGTAAATTATATTTCATCAGGAATGGGAAAAATGCTTAAGAATGGAGGAAAATGCCTTAATGAGGGCCGGTGTTTCTGAAGGGGATAAAGTACCAGGAATTATTGCAAGGAAATACCATCTACACATTTAACCTTCGGTCTGTGATCACTACATTTGGTGCAGCGAAATCAGATCGTGTCCTGAACGGTTCACCAATTTCTTCAAGCATTGGGTCAGATGTTTCGAATCAGTTAAGGGTCATTTGAAACTTGATGAGATTCCGCTGCCCTGAGTCACTCGCTCAGTGAGCAAATGCAACGGACCTACTGCTGACAGCATTACCAGTAAGAGCACTTTATTGTTTAATGTCTTGGACCGTGGAAAAGTCAGACACATTTATATAGTTAGGATGCCCCAGATCTTTACTTAGTACTGCAGTAATTTCATGTATTGCCCCGTAATGGAGCCGCAAACAAAACAGCTGTCGTCTTTACAGACGAGAGTGATGTTCAAACCTGATTCTGATAAGGGTCTCTGTTGTGGACCGAGAGAGTGGTGGGGGCAGCGAGAGTCGAGTCATGGTTGGGAAAACGAGAAGGGAGAGGGGAGGGAGAGGGAAGCACGGCAGAGATATTCCGTGATGAACAATAGAACAATTGAATTGTATCAAATTACCTTGCCTGATATTTCAGGACTCAAGCAGTCTGCACCCGCGCCAACTCCCCCAAGCACTCCTTCTCTACCACCTGCCCCACATCTCCACCCTGTCCTTTACCGAAATCCTTTGCTCCCGCCAGATTTATAAACACTCTATCCGCTCCACGTTGATAACTGAAGTCGTGTTTAAAAGTCAGAGGCATCCCAGCTATATTACATATGCTTAAGACTACTGCATATTACTTTATCACGATCCGGAGCGGGGACAGTGTCAGAGTTGCGGTCATTTATTTAATGGCAAACATGTTTCTGCGGAGTTGGTATTTAATGGCCCAACTACCTCTTTTCCCTCAACGTGTTCAAAATTGGCCAATAATCATTGATCATTATCTGTGTTATTCAATGTAGTTTCTTGGGAAATACGTATTCGCAAATTCCGCTCGATTTTTAACTGAATGAATTCGTATTTAATGCTAATAATTTATTTTCTCTACGAATATTTACTTCGTGTGATGCAATGATTTGCCAACATGACTAAGCACCGTTTCAAATGAGATGAATTACATGTCCGTTTACCAGTGAACGTTTCCCGATGTTTATCCATGCATTATTTTCTGCTCTTCATAGTGAACCTGGTGACGATTTTAATCTTCTGCCGAGGAAAGTGCGGTCTCTCCAGAGCTGTCACTAGTTACCTGGTTGCCATGGCAGTGGCGGATCTTCTGGTCGTTGTCCTGGACCTGATATTGAGCAAGATTCCGAATACTTACGCGCCTTTCTCAGTTTTCTTCTGGTCTCTGGCTACTCCAGTCTGTAATATCCATGCCGTCCTGCTTTACATCGCCACAGATTGTTCAGTCTGGTTCACCGTCACCTTCACATTTGATCGATTTGTTGCCATTTGTTGCCAAAAGCTGAAAACAAAATATTGCACGGGGAAAACCGCAACTCTGACTCTGGGGTCAGTGACTGTGATCAGCTGTTTGAGGAACATTTACTGGTATTTCAGGCTCTCAGGATATTATTCGCTGATGATTGCTCCATTTATTTGTTTGGAAAGTGCGTATTATTTCTCCTTATCTATCATGATGTCTTTAGACTTATTGAATTATATCCTCACCCCTGTTATCCCATTCCTCCTGGTTCTCCTGACGAATGCATTGACCGTCCAGCACGTTATAGTCACCAGCAGAGGGCGCAGGAGTCTCCGGCGTGCTGACAAAGGACAAGGAGACAGGGACCCGAAGATGGAGAGCCGCAGGAAATCCCTCGTTTTACTATTGATTATCTCCGGTAATTTCGTTCTGCTGTGGGCAACATACACTGTGTATTCTACGTGGTCACTGCTAGGTTATTATACATCGACTCTTGCACCCGAATATCTGCGAGACCTGGGCTCGATGCTGCAGCTTCTGAGCTGCTGCACAAACACGGCCCTTTACGCCGTCACCCAGACCAAGTTCAGGGAGCAACTGAGGATCATAATAAAATACACTGTGGTTGTCATTGCTTCGAGATTAAGGCGTTATTGATGCCTACTTTGGTGTAACGTGTGCAGATTTGTCATTTACCTACAGGATAGATGAAAATTAGATCGATGGAGACAGATAAAAAATTCAGGGCTGTTGCCAGGAAAAATTAGAATCTTAATTTAAAAGGAAATAATGAATAGGTTAGAAATGCGTTGCTTATTACTTAGAGGATTGAGGGGACATTCGATAGAGGTTTACACAATTAAGAGCGGTATATTCTGCTGCTGTGTAGGTGAAGGGTGAAAGGTGAAGTAGGTGGGTGAGTGCGGACCGAGCTGCCAGCGGAACTGATGTAGGCTATTTCGATTTTATCCTTTAAGCGAAGTTTAGATAGGTACATGGATTGAAGGCTGCATGGATTAGTCCGGCCCGACCTGACTAATTCTTCCAGCATGGCAGGCAACTCCTGTAACATAGGAGACAAGCGGATTCCTTCTACTCGATACTCACCCATTTCCCTGTGACTCGTTACTCTCTTTAGCGAATGTTCCGTGCAATCAAAATTGGGAAAACATTCTTAAAGGTACAAAAATAGGGCAAATACAACTCCGGGACCGTCTGAAGCGACTTCGCGGATGTACGATTATTGAATGATTGCCGAATACGTTGACTTGGTCTCTAATCTTCCCAGTCTATTTCGCTGTGATTTGTCTACTTTTTGTGCCGTGTACCTGCAGTTGTTTCACTCTATTTAGCATTGTTGTTGTTTTACCTTGTTCTACCTCATTGCTCTATATAATGATTTGATTTTTACGATCAGTACACACGATTTTCACAGTATCTCGGCGTAGCTGATAATATTAAAACGATTTGAATTCCATCCATCCGCGGTGTAACACAGAACAGAGCTGAGGAAGACTTCCCACCATGGAGGAGTCACACTCCATGGGCACATCGCCGCCCGTATTGAGTTGCCTTGCCCTAACCACAGACAGAAGAGAAGGTCATATCACGGGTTCACAAATTCATAGAATACGAAAAGGTGTCACACCATTTCCGGTTCAGCAATTCTCACTGACTAGAACTTGATGATGATATTTCCATGTCCCTATGAACCAAATGTCCATCCGAATACTTCCGATGTGCTGTCAGACACTGTGCTTTCTTCGGGAGCTCACGTAATGTGCTTCAGATCTGTAGCAAATTTCACTGTAAGGAAAAAAAAATATCTGATATTCTCTGTGTTTGATATCATTCATAACCTTTTGTGCCCGACTTGAAACGCCTAGTTTGTCTGTTAGATTAAATATTTTGCCTAATAGATTAAAATTCGCTATCATCTGCCGATAATTGCGATACCCTAAGCCTCATTGCGTTTCGCTACAGTCGACTCAGACCGATCCTGACTATGTTCTCTCTGGGTTTATTAGTCTCTTGCTGCATTGGAATTATTATTCACACACGGACCGAGATACAGAGAAAATGTATCTTCGGTTTCGTTCCATTAAATGTCCAATGTATTGTGTAAAACAGTGTAAAGCAATATCACATCTCCGTTCCTGTATCCTCTGCCTCATGTACTTAATGGCATTATCTAATGCTCTTCCCTTGGACATCATCGGTGGTGTGGATAGGGGAGACATGCAGCTTGGGCGACGGCCCTTCTTCCACAAAAAAAACCTTGCCCAGGCTTGCGCCCCGGAAAAATTCCAAGGTGCTAATCAATAGTCTATCGAGACTAACGGAGGCCTACTACGACTAATGGAAGTACATATTGCAGTTTAGATGGAAATGCTGGATGGTGATACATCGTTCATTGGCTCCGGGAACCAGCTGTATCCAGGAAGCCGTTCTCTGCTTACGTCGGTCTGGGCAAAGAAATCCACAGCAACGACAACGCACATTCTTCCGAGCAGGTACCTGCAGCTATGAATCGACTTAAACGTCTAAAAGGGCTTCTCCCTTCAGGCTCAGCGCAGACCACCTATCAGTGTCATGTGTTCTAAACGAACCAGCATTAAAGCCATTGAGTCAATGGACCAGCTGAACAAATGGGACGAAAAGTGGCAAATGAAATTTCCATCAGATAAGTGGTAACTTTTGTACTTTGCGACCTACGCAATGTTAGGGTATCTTGGTGTGCGGTGGAATGGAGGGATGCGGGAATACAGATGCACAATTTTTCGATAGCGGCACCACAGGTAGACAGGGTCTTAAAGACAGGCTTTGGAACATTGGCTCATAAGTCATCGTGTTGCGTATAGGAGTTGCAATGTTATGCTGACGTTGAAAAATAAGTTTGTGAAGCCTAATTGGCGACATTGTATGCAGTTTCCTTATGTATTTCAAAAGGAAATACATAGATAAGATCGAAAGAGTGCATAGCAATATTAAAGGGATGTTGCCAGATCTTGAGGACCTGAGTTATAAGGAAAGGATAAGCAGGTTAGTACTTCATTCCTTCAGTAGCAGGGGATTGATGGGAGAAATAATATTTTGAGGGGTATACGTAGGGTAAATGCAAACAGGCTTTTTATTCCTCTGAGTTTCGGTAAGACTAATGGTTAGGGGTGTAAGGTGAAATTTTTAAGCGTAATATTAGTGGCTATGCCTTCACTGGGAGTGTGGAGAATTTAAAAAAAAATCTGTCAGCGTAAGTGATGAGTGCCGGTTCGATTTCAATATATAAAAGAAGTCCGGATCAGTTCATGGATGGGAGTGGCGAGCTGGGCCAAGGTCCAGGTGAAAGTCAATGGGACCGTGCCGAATAGTTCAGCATTACTGCGCAGGCCGAAGGGATTGTCTCTCTGTTTTAGTTCTCGATTTCTTTGGAAATTTCTTCACTTGATTCCTCCAACTAACCACACCGCGGGATAAGTTCTCACAGCTTTGGGGAATTATCCATATTTAAATACATGATGGTATCAACTTTATTAATGGAGATTCGTACCCTTTTTTAGTGAATCCTGCGACAGTAAAGTCCGACTTCTTGAACAATACCGACGAAAATTATTAATTTATTCCTTCCTCCATACCATCTGACTCAGTTTAGATTGCGCATACAGTCACAACTACATTCGCAATCACAACACTATCCACGAGCGTTCCTTTGTCCAGTATAAGCTGAAGAAAGACTACGCATTAATTTTCCTCTCCAGCCAGTGAACCACCTTGACCAACACTTGCACCTGCTAATTTCATCCTAATCATATTCAAACTTTCATGCACTTGACAGGCCACAGCTTCTCCGCACAAACCAGACGCTGTGACTCCAGGTATCTCTGGAATGAGAGCAAACTTTCCAATGAATCGAGTAATACTTCATCGTAGAGCGTGAAGATTAACAAGCAAGAGTGAAATAGCTTAGTTGTACTTCTCGAACGTGAGTGAGACCACTGGTGTAGTATCCTCTTTTAAACTGATCCGTCACCTCAACATGCACTGAAAAGAACTATCTCTACTGATAGGGGCACATCACTGACCACACTGTATATTTAGACCTGTCATTGGCCATTGGCCACAGAAATAACGTCACTACTGGTCTGGCTCCCTCAATGACGGAAATAACGTTCGAAATCATTTTTTTTTCAAGTCCGTGAATATCCACACAGATGTGTACTTTCCCTGAGTAAACTACCACTGTCAGCGCATTTTCATTTACAAAAGTAAAGTCCATATTTAAACCGTCAGTTGGCACAATCGTACTGACAATAATGGGACCCAACCAACACCGACATTGGTAAGACATTTGATTCTCAATGTCCGCTCCACAGCTAGCATATAAAATTGCTGATTTTCCAAAACGCTATAAATTGCACAATCAATATCACAGTACGAAGTGCTACCACCACCAGTTTAATTGTGTAGTTATCCATTTACGCAAAATTAATTTTGCGTTATTTAAAGGTCCTGAATTAAAATGTTGATATCTCGTTTTCGAATGACGCCTGCATTTGATATTACAGAAATTCCTTATTTTCACTGTTCTAAATGCATGTCCATCTACATTGAGGATATGCCCGTTGGCTCCAGGTTGTCCCACTATTTGTAACAATATTTTCATATCCATTTTAGGACTTTTAATTTTCCATATCTTTCGATGAAATCCATCCTGGTTCTTCTAAAATCAAGCAAGTACAGGCTCGGAGCTAACTAACCGTTCTCAACGATTTAACACTTTCATTTCAGGAATCGCTCTCGAGATTCTGTGCTGGATCCTTCTCCAGCACCACTTTTCTCAGATAAATGACCGAAAACCTAACGTGGTCTGCCCAGTAAAGCCTCGGCATCAGATCCTTGCTGTTATACTCTGGTACTCTGTCAGTGAATGCTCGGGTTGTACTTATCTTCCTCACCATTGACTCAAGCTACAGGTTAAACGCTAGTTAGGCTTATATTATCGGCGGGTTAGATTTTATTTTTATGTTTCCTCCCTATTGTTTTTAATGGACTTCTGATAGTTTTTGTTTTAAACAAAGAAAAACACCCACACTCTAGCTTGCACTAAATTGATCTATGGTATCCCATGTCCTTTGTTATTACGTTGTATTTCCCTTTTCTCATCACACATGTTTGGTGAATTATCCCTGTAGAATCTTACTACTTGCAGATGAATCTGCCTGATTGCTGGCTGGAACCCCAGATATTGTTGCTCTGCCACCATCCTGCTACTGTCCTCTTTCAATCATCTTTTCCAAGATGCTCTCAGATGCCTCCCTAATTACCGTTATTCCATTGTAATGCGGATACATCAAATTTCAGCTCCCCCCACTCAAATCACAAGAGGCGGTCCTATCATATAATGATCACTGCCCCTGAAGAGTTACTTCACCGTAAGCGCTCTGTTAGAGAATCCAGTACGTAATAAACTTCGTGAAACAGCCTGGTTTCCTCGGCTGTGTAACCCTGGGGAAACAACTCCCGGCCCCGCTAAACTAGCGAGATCGAGGCGCGATCGCACGCCAAACCGCTGTTCATGTAAATTCAGTGTAATTCGCTACCCTGTTACAAATTACTGCCGCGAAATAACGGAGAGTACACCACATACGGTTAAAGATTTTAACTTTATAATTTTTAATTGCACTGACGGGTTAGTAAGGAGAAGAAGAAAAGAGGCTCGAATCACGGTCCAGCGCAGGGTCGAGATTTCTGATCACTTCTCACCAGCGTGTTACCTCATCATCTCCTATGGAAAAAAGCCCCAATCCCAGCATTAGTGTCCTTAGCAGATAAACCTCCCCGTAAATTCGACATTCTAATTGGATGGCACACATTCCTCCATATCTTTTATCTTCAGCAATAACCCAAAGAAGATGTAAACGGAGCAAGTTGAAAACAAACAGCTCTCTAGAGCTAGCAAATGAAACACACACAGCATAACAGTAGATATATAATCCAAGGAATTGCACCACCCACCCCAACATAATCGTCATGTCCACATGACCTTGAAATAATTTGTCACTTCCTATTAATAACACCGCTTTCAAAAGAAATTCGTGATGTCAGCACCACCACTCTATTTGTAAAGTGTAATGTGGTATCTCATTGGCGGGATAGTTGTAACACTCTGTTTCTCTGGTGCTACTAGGCCAGCCTTTATGGGCGCTCTCATGATTTGATAAGACTTCCTTATCCCAACGTCTGCTTCTTCCGTTGCGACACTACTTGATCCATATGGCGTGGACTCCCGTGGTCTATCATTCGTACATTCCTACAACTGGGACCCCTCTGCCACATCGTTGAGCTCCGCTGCCCCCTTATTATCGTCCAGCTTAAATCCGCCAGTGCACTGATAAATCCCCCACCCCTCCCATTTCATCTACTTTAGGCTGAGAGAAGGTGGGAATATCTGTCTCAAAGATTGGTGAGTTGGAGAAATGCAACATACACCTCACCCCCATTTCCTCATCCTCCCAGTCCGTATCCCATTGACGGGTAAACGCTAGTTTAATCATGCGCCGGTTTAATCATTCCTGCTGTTAGGCCTTCAGCACCACCCACTCTCACCACCACCCTCCAGCCCCTCACGTTGCCGCAGAGTGCTCTTATAAGGTGTAGAGTCCAGGTCCGACTCCGGATCAACACGCGAGTCTTGTCACAGAAATAGAAGATGATTCCGATGGCGAAACCTGACAGGCCAATCTACATCTTCTTTTAATCATGCCTCCTCTGATTTCCCTGATTCTGTTTGGCAGCCGCGACAACAACTAGTTCATAAGCATTTTTCAGCTCTATTCTCATATCAGACATAAACTTCAGATATGTCTTCGGTGGAAGGTCCTCCACTCCACTCCTAAAACGAAGGTGGATGCATAACCTCGCCACGCCCAAAGATCAGATAATATGACGAGTACCCAGTAGCTTTATTTTACGCACCATTGCAGCAGTACCGTTGTAGCAGTAGATCGAATGTCCAGTATGTTCCTCCACCTGTTATATTTTGCTACTCTCCAAGGTTGCGAGCATGCCTAGCATGGTCCGATTAAACCTCTGCGGGGTAGGTCACCCTGCGATTGATAAAGCGCAGTCCTCGACTGCTCGACTCCAAACCTGCTCGGTAACATATCCTACTTTTGAAATCTCGGATAAATCGCTATGTATCCGCCTGGAAAGCCCATAATAAATGGAATACTTTTCCCTTAACACTTTGACCGCAGTTGATGTCATTTTATCCTTGGTAGTGAAGGCTTGCGCATACCAGATGTAGTGTCATATTTTACCATGTGCTTCCAAGTACCCCGAAACCTCATCCTTAAAAATGGACTCCAACCTCTTCCCAACCACTGCTGTCGGGCTAACTCTCCAATAGTATATTCCTTCCTTCTGCCGCCTACTTAAATAGTGGAATGACATTTGCAGTTTTCTCATCACACAGAACCATTCCAATACCAAATGATTCTTGAAAGATCTGTCTTTTCCTCTCCAATTTCGGGCTGATTAGCAAGTTGGCCTTCATTTCATGTTCACCTCCTTATTGTTTTTAATCTTCTTCTGTTAGTGTTCTTTTTTTAAGAAAACCTTCCTTTTCCACGATATTCGCGCAATCTTTGAGAAATCACATCCTTTGTTATAATGTTGTCTCTGCCCTCTGTGATCGGACATGAGCGGTGTATCACCCCTTTGTAATATTTCTTCTTGTCAAAGTCTGATATTGATAGAAATCCTGTACGTTTATTTTGATAACTACTCAAGCTGTATTTTTATATGTTGATAATGACACAAGTTGAGTATTTACATACGGTTAAAAACATAAACGTGTATATTCCTATGGCACAGATCCGTATAATTTTTCAGAGTTAACGACACAGAATCCACTTGCCTGTGATACCCCTGAAAGTATCTGAAATGATGGGAAATGTATCCACTGCGGGCGTGATGAATACAATGAATCTCCACCACAGGGCCGTTGAAGTTTCAATGTTTTTCATCACGTAAGTCAAAGGTTGGCAGATGTGTGGAGACCGTTGGAATTTTCCAAGCGAGGATCGGGCAGAACCATGTGTCAGATGTGAGAGAACAGCCGCCATCATTTTTAAGGTTCATGGGCTGAAAAGACAGCTCCTGGTTTTTCGCAATTGGTGACAATTCAGTGAGGCCGGAGGATTGTGAATAGAAATGCGTGTTTATAATGCTTATCTGGAGAGAATTTTCCTATGCTGGAGGAGTCCAGAGCGAGGGCACACAGCATCGGAAAAGAGGGGCATTCACTAAGAATTAAGAAGGGTTGGTATGTATGTAGCCAGATCTGGTAAATCGAAGAATATTTACAACAGGGTTTTTTGGATGGATGATTTGTCACGGAATGGAGGGTTATATGGAGAAGGAGAGACGTTAATGCTAAGCAGCTAATAAATCAACCGATAGGAAACGGCGGAGCAATCTCGATGGGGCAAATAGCCTAATTTTGCTCCTTTACCATATGGTGTCATATTCCAGTTCCTAACAGCAATGCACATCTTCGGTTCATTCGGCCTCTCTATCTGTCTGTCCATCTATCTATTTATCTATCTAGATCGATCCATCTATCTGTCATCTATTCACTCCATAGACATACAGCCATAAAGCTCAGAACAGGACTTCCTATTCTGACGACCGACGACTCGAGGGTAGTATCATAGTGGGAGGCTGGGACTTCAGAGGTGACAGACGTGTGGAAATCTTTATGTGCAAGTATGTCCACACGTAAGATTTAAAAGCAGAACTTGGCGGCAATGCTTTTTTTTCTGAGTTGGACTGCAACCAATGCCTGAGTGGGAGCAGGAGATGAAAGCTACCTTTTTCACACAGTTCCGTGCTCAACATTAAATCGACAACACTTCGCTGCCATCTCTCGGAATGTGATTGCGACCAGTCGCTGCGAGTGATTCATTAAAAAGGGCGTACAGAAATAGAAACATCTAGTGTCTAAGTGAAGTGGCCATTTACGGAGTGGATATGGTTGCGTGTGGGTCAGTGTTTGGAGTTGCTTTGTCTCATCAGACCGGCGAGGTCAGGTGTCGGTGAGGTAAGTGTATTTCTGATACGATTCTTAGTTCCTTCGTATTTCTTTATTTCTCGTCCATTCGGGCACAGTAGTGTAGCGAGAATGCATCCAGCGATAGTGTCTTGGTCTGTGCGTTAGATGTGGGAATTCTGGTATCCGTCCAGTCTTCTGGATTAAAAAGAAACATATGCACTAAGTGCACAGAGCTGCCGCTCATGGGCAATGTAATAAGCAACTGGAGCTGCAGCATTATGATGAGAGAGAACCCAGCAAACCTTCCAGAGCCGTCAGTGCTCAGGAACTCTGCGGAGCGCCCAGACTCTGGCCTAGACAGGCAGTATGAAGGCGCAACCTCAAACCCCACGGGGAGGGATGATTCCGACAAGGGGGCCGAGCGAACTGCGCCTCTTTTGCGCTGTAAGGTAAAAACGATAATCTGAACCTTCAACACAAACACCATCCATCTCTTATCTCGATGCACCGAGTTGGCATCACAGGCAAGCAGGTATGAGATCTCCATCCTGGGGATACAAGAACACCATCATATACAGCCAGACGAATAGATAAGGTTCACAAAAGTAGAGGGGATGCACCTCTTCACCACGTCCGCATGGAGAGAGCAGACAACGATGTCAGCACAAGGCGGAGGAGAGCTGAGTTTGAACCGCAAGACGAAGAAGGCACTGAGAGGCAAAGGCTGAGTTAGTGACAGAATCCTTACTGCGGAATTCGGCGGAAACCCGGCGACCTCTGTCATCATCTGTTACTCCCCACACAACTGCAGCGAGGAGACTTTCTACAGGAAACTTCACAGGAAGCTGCTACATCAATACCAGCACATAACCTCCTGGCTGTGTTCGGCGATTTTAATGCCCAGCTCGGACTGGAAGATGTCCCATACTCATACCACGAATTTAACAACAGAAATGGACAATACCTAGTTGATTTAATTTAGGAAAACAGTCTCATTTCCGCCAACACACAATTCAAGAAGCGAGCTGGTTCATCTGCGGACATACGAAAACAAAGCCACCCTCGACAAGAAACATCTCGAGTACAATCTCATAAGAACAAAATGGCGTAATTGTGTGATCAACACAGAACGCGAAAGCACCTTCAACTCGGTCCGTTCTGACCACAGAGGCGCGTCAATGCAAGTGAGACTGAGCCTGTGGCAACCCAAAGCCACAGGCCCCAAGGCGAAGATAGACTGGAAGACGTTCTCCTCACAACATATTCTTCAAGCACAGTCCGAGTGAGGAATCGCTTCGACCCACTAGAGAGGGAGGAAGAAGAGATTGCCAGCAACCGCTATCAACGGCTCATAGACGCACACACAGATGCAACAAACAGTCTGCCTACTGTGAATCGAAACAAAAAGAGCCGGATCTCGAAACATCCTGCTTGTCATGCCGAACCGAGAAGGAGCGAAACAGACGAGCTAAAAGACAAGTTCAAAACGGCGAAGAGGAATCTCTTTATCACCTATGACCGACTGAAGGAAGAGGAACGCGCTGAGAGGATTAGAGGGGTAGAGGCTGCTAATGAAGACAATCAGCATGGAGAAGCATGGTGACTACTCAATGAGATCTCAGACGGAAGAGGACCCATCAGGTCAGATAAGTGGTAAAACAGCAGAGGACCGTGTCCAGACATGTTTTACCCACTTCAAGAACCTGCTGGGAAGGCCTCCAACGATCACGGAAGAAGGAGAGGACAGTCTCACGATCCTAACGCAAGCCGACATCGATGACGGCCCATTCACCATTCGGCCAAATATGCACTCAAGCAGGACAGGAGCGCCGGACCAGATGGGATACCACCAGATGTCATTAAGATCTACGACCTGGACGACATCTTGCAGGACATATGTACTACAGCACTGATGACAGGCGACAAACCAGTACAGTGGCCACTCTATAATATTATCCCTATCCCTTAGACTGGATCCCTCACGAAGGCAGATAACTACCGCGGTATCAGTTTGACCTGCATCTTAGCAAAGCTGTACAATCTGATGATCTCGAACAGGATTCGCACCGTCATTGCCCCTAAGCTAAGATTCCATCAGAATGGTTTTCCGCAGAAGCACACAACAGTAATCCGTATACTTGCTCTCCGTAGAGTCATCGAGGAAGTCAAGAACAACCTCCCATCCGTGCTTACTTCCATCGATTTTCGCAAAGCTTTTGATTCCATTCATCGAGGTAAAATGTTGAAGATCCTGAAAGCTTACGGAGTACCAGACCGTCTACTGAGAGCAACAGAGTCCAGCTATACCGAGACCATGGCGAAAGATGTATCACCAGAGAGAGAAACAGCAGTGTTCGAGCACCTAGCTGGTGTGCTGCAAGGAGACACTCTGAAACCCTACATCCTTATAACCGTCCTTGATTACGCTTTACGTCAAGCTACCAAAGACCATGACAAGCTTGGTTTTACCTTAAAACCCGGACTAACCAAAAGGGTCAGACCAGTTACGCTCACAGATCTCGGTTTTGTAGATGACATAGTCCTGCTTTCTGACCAGACGGAGGAAGCACAGCGGCTACTGGCAAAAGTGCAAATTGTGTGCAATGAAGTTAGAATTCACTTAAACGCTAAAAAGACAGAGCTCATGGCGTTCAATTGCGACGAAGGTACTCTCAAGAGCGTAAAGAATGATACCATTAAGAAAGTCTTAGACTTCATGTACCTCGGGTCAAGAATGATGAGTTCGGAGAAGGACATAAAAATACGGAAGGCGCTGGCGTGGAGGGCTATGAACGACATGAACGAAATCAGGAGGTCGAACCTGACCAGTGGGCTCAAAAAGTGGATCTTCACAGCAGTCATAGAGTCCATTCTCAAGTACGGATGTGAGACATGGACACTCACCAAGACCATGAGAAAGTCACTGGAAGGATGCTATACTCGAATGCTCCGGATGGCTCTTGACGTGATTTGGCAACAGCACAGGACGAACGTCGAGCTCTATGACGACCTACCGATGCTCACTACTAAAATTGAGGCGAGAAGACTGCAACCAGCGGGGCACTGTCTACGCCCTCCCAAGACTATGGTCAACAAGTTCCTAGATGATAGCAGCGCCGCTAATGGAGATGAACAGAAAACACTGATGAGGGAGAGGGAGGAGTGGAGAGTCCTTCACCGAGCCAGATACCGGCGCCATAGGCCTGAGTCGACGTAGTAGTAGTAGTAGTAGTAGTAGTAGTAGTAGTAGTAGTAGTAGTAGTAGTAGTAGTAGTAGTAATAGTAATAGTATTAGTAATAGTAGTAGTATTTGTAGTAATAATAGTAATAGTAGTGGTGGTGGTGGTAGTGGTAGTAGTAGTAGTAGTAGTAGTAGTAGTAGTAGTAGTAGTAGTAGTAGTAGTAGTAGTCCAGTAAATATTAAAAAATACTAAACCCTTATGTAAGTAGAATGAGGATGATTTTCGTGAGGAATAACAATAGCTATCTGTAATTTCATGCTGCTTTGGGTACAGCAGTAACAGACCAATCAGTAATACATCCGAAAAGGTCGCATTTTGCATTGCTTATGTAAGTAAGGAAATACGGATCGACTTGTGAAGTAAAAGTACAGGTGGGATTCTTCTCCGGTGCTTCTACTTAACGGGACAGGAGAAATTGTTCAAAGTTTCAAAGATCCATTTAATATCAGCGTATCTTTACAGTATAACCCAATGAAACAAGAACTCCAATAGAATAAATGATAAAATCTCCGACGTTAACCGCACCCCTGCCTTCCTGCACCCGACACCCGCGCCGTTTGCGGGGATGCTGTGAAATGCACATTGACCAAACTCGCACACATAATCTCAGACCGCACACCATGTAGGTTTACAGAGTACACTTTATAAATCTGACTAGAGCTAGGTATTTAATAGTGATACGGTATGAAAAGAAAAGAAAAGGAGCCAAGATAATCAGAGTTCAATTTACTCGTGCACAACCGCTGGAGCTCAATTATCGTAGCCTTCCGTCCACTCTTCGATCTTCTCCGACCTCCTCGACCCGCCGCTTGAGACCAACCGCGGTGGTCGACCAGAGCACGTCCAGCACGTCCTTCCTCTGCCGGGTCTCCTTCCGAAAAAGCCCGCGCACTCACTCCAGGTGCCCACACATACAGATAGAACAACATTGCTGACATTGGTTAGTTGCTCCGTTATCAATAATTATAACCCAAACATTGCAACTAAACAGTTACCCACAAAGAAGCAATTTCATTATAAATCTACAGAGCAGCCATTTTATATATGCAGTTAGCAGTTAACATACAGTTTTTAATCTGTGAACCCTACAGTTGTATGTTTTTATTATAGATTATTTGTGAACTATTCAATACTTAAACGTATGGCGTGTTCTGCGAGAGTTTACAGTGTGGATGTTTTGTGAATATACAATATTTCACCAGTACTGGACATTTGTGAGTTCCCTTGAACGAGAAAGAGAGGTAATTTGTGCGTGAACGAGCGGAAGGCAGTCATGTGCTTGTGAGGCCTGTATTGACAAAATGTTCAAATTAATCCTCTTTTTCACAATAGGATATCATTGTCTGCAAATGCCTGCTTCCTTGCATGCAGTAAACGTGCAGCTACTGATGTGCATTCCAGAGGCTGCTTCTCTTTCTGAAATTGTATAAAGTCTTAGTATATAGGGTCCGCAACGACACACATCTTTTTTCCCTCTGTTCTTTAGAATACTTAGTAAGGACATTCACTCTGGTAATTAACTGTATATGGCTGTTATCTGCAACGGTTCTGAAGGAAGAAACGTCCAAGCTTAGATTTTTGTTTTCCCATACCTGCGTATTTAGATTGTGATTTTTCTTGTTTCTTTGGTTTCGTAGTGATTACAGAGGGAGAAATGGATTCCACACTGGCCATGTGAAATCAAGGCTAGAGGGATCCAGATATGAATGCATCTATTCCGTGTGCGATGAACCCACTGTTCAAAGGCAATTGACAGTAAGGCAAATTCGTGTGTACTTGAATTGGGAATTTGAAATTGGCATTTTGGGAGTCTGGTTCATTTGGGGAGCACCAAAGGATCCTGCTGAAGACATTGAAATACTGATTAATACCGTGTGAATTTGGCACCAAAAGGTCCAGATGCGATTCTTCCCCTTGTGATTGTCAAGTCTCTGTGATAGTTTGGAATTCATTCACCCAATGTAACAATTACTGCAGCTCATTGACCATTTGCCCAGTTTCCTACTTGAACCTCATGAAGTGTGCAATGTTCCGTGGATTTTGCGATTAAAGGATCGCCAGGCACGTAGTTGTTTGAATTTATGACATATTTGACAAACTTAATGATTTTTAAAACTGTTTTATTCAAAAACTGCGCTGAATTGCAATTGGAGTGGGCGTTATCTACACAGACGGCCATTTAACGTGAAAACATACTTCATTCCATTTTTCAGCTCTTGTCTGAATTTCCTCTGTGTCAGTGTATAGATACAAGTATTGGTGCACATACTCAGAATTTGCAACATTGACCCAAATTGCTGTAGTATATATACCGGAGAACTGAAATATCTGTCCTGGTAAAAGAAATTTTCCACTTGCCATTTCAGGGAATGAACTAAATAGGGCATCCAAAATAATATGAAATTAGCTGATATTGCAAACAACAAAATCATCGATTTTCTGCGGTTTTCCAACTCGGTATCTTTCTGACTATCACTGCTGTTCCGAAGCCCTCTGCGGACTCTATTTGCCGCAATTATATGTCTTACTGTTAACCCATTGAACACTAGAATTAATCCTATTGGTAGCAACGGTGATAAAATGCTGTCCAACAATTCGAGTCCTTTCCACACGGGTAAAGTAGCGTATTCATGTGTGACGGTGCAACGCCACGGTATGTTGTCAATTATGATGTAAGGTTCAAAAGCAAAGTAATAAGGGACACTTCTCCCGCAACTCACTATAACCACAGTCACCATAACCACCGTTGCTGTTCTCTCAGTGCAGTATCGCTCCCGCAGCTTTCGACAACATATTGCGATGAAACGATCGAAGGTAAAACTGACCGTAAACCAAACAGAACAGTCCGATGCTACAAACCTAAGTACAACTGTCAGAGCGCATACAGGAGTAATGAGCAGGGATCTAGAATATATATAAATATTGTTGGTCTGTTCCACTAATGCGAAAAATATAACCACCATCAGATCCGCTGTTGCCATTCCAACCAGGTAGCGGGTGATACATTTGGAGAGTCCGCATTTTCCCCGAGATAGGATCACGATCGCCGTTAAATTAACTGCAGGAAATTTGGAGGGAAAAAAACAGATTTATCGTTCGTTGCAACTGTCTGAATGCTCACCATTCTTCAAATGCTATGCATGGTATGTTTTCTAGAAGAGAAAAGGTGAAATTCAATGTTTGCCGGCCCCAACGATAGAGTCCTGCTGGAGGACCATAATGGACTGGCTACTTTCCGACAGTTTAGAACTAGGCATCTGCTTTCCACGACTCACCCACCGGTGAGTGGTCGATCGATCCAGTAAACATCATCATGAACAACGCCATTTCCATTATTAGAGGTGAAACAGTTGTAGGGTTTATTTGTACTGAAATTAACACATTTTAAGTCATGAGTTATAGTTGAGTAATTATGGAAGAACTGACCAGCGTGTCGATATTTGACTGGGCGGTCAGTTGAAAAAGCTGCCGATCTGGAAAAGCGAATGCTGTCGCTTAAGAAAGATGAGGAAGGCCAAATATGAAAGTATGCTAATATCGGCAACAACGTAATTGAGAAAAAAACACACATCACATTGAAAAAGTATGGGAAATGTGAAAAAAGAAACTTTCAGATTCTTGAATCGTGAATTCTGAAAACACATTTTAGGCGACGGTAGCATCTGTGATGATTAAAAGTTCGAACAGTGCAGCGGAACCAAAGCAAAACGACGGCACCATATATATGGTGACCAGCTCCAGTATCTTACCAGGGATACCGATCGCTACAATTGCAGGATAGAAAACGCTGGCGATGTAGTAAATCGCTGGATATCCCATATTCCGTCAGAGGCAGCATTCAGGTGTACGGAACGTTCCAAATGTTCATATGGACCGGCGATCGATTTTACAGAATTATATACAACTCAGAGTAATTCCACTGAGGCAATTAGTGTGGTCATCACGTCAGTCGCATTAGGACCATCGAGCTACACACAAACTTAAATTAAAATGTTTTTCTCACTCTGTCTCCCGAAAGGATGTTACAAGTTATTAAATTTTAAGCAAAATATGAGGATTGCCAATTTAATTTCCAAGACACCTGGATTCAGTTGCTGAAGTGTTGTTTCCTGATCAGTGTTGTTTCTATTCATAGACAATCATCCTGAGCAATCAACGAGGACAATCAACTTTAAACATTTATTTTGTCACATTCGCAGAGCACATTCGCTTCTGACATGCAGGGCAGGAGATTAGATCGGCGGGTGAAATGGGGTTCACTTTATTGAAGGGGGAGATAGGATCATTTTTTTCTTCCGCTTGTTCTAGTCATTTCGAGTCACTTGAATGAAAATACCGTAGACCGCGCCAAACTCACGCGTGAGAGGATGGTTTGTGTAGTTCTCAATAGGAGATATGCACGTGCATCTGACCGACTGGCCAAATTATTGCAAGAGTGGGTTGTTGTGCCAAGTCTGCAAAATTTTCCGGTGGTGTATCTGGCATTGAATATATTACTTTCATTGATGGCGTAAATATATTGATCTCGTACTGGTCAAATAAATACCATACATATGTATTATGCTAAATATCATCAACTACAACCAGCATTGAATTAGTAACGGCTCTGTGAAACGTATGCATTCCACTTTCAGCAACAGGTTTTCATTTACTTCATTTTACCTGCCAAAAAGCCTTACTTCCTCTAACAGAGATCCATTTGATCTGTCAAAAAGAAGAACTGATACTTATTTGCTGCTGATTGTTCATGTTATAAAAATGACTATTAAAATTTCTCAGATTTGGCAGCTTATGCTCAGTGTCGAAATAAAACCTCCAATAACCTTCGTTTTCCAAACTGTTATAGGCAATATTTTGTTTGGCACTTCCTGTGGCGGGCTTTGGTCCCCACCTGTCACCGAGCTCTCACTTGTGGTTCCAAGTAACTGCTCGCATGCCACTATTGCAACACCCTGGTACGCCACTTCGACAGGTGGGCTAAACCAGGTGACAGTAGCCGGGAACATTCAACCCTGGAGAGAGAGGGAATTCCTTACCCTGACATGCAATACCAGATCCCGGAAAGTGCGGATGAGATCAACCGCAAGATCTAACGCCCAGGAATGCTGTGCTGCAACGATTAATGGTGAGCGTAGGGTAGAACAATGCACAGAATGCTATAGAATGTCATAGCTATTCGCTGTCGCTGAGGTAGGTAGTCTCCAATCCCGACGATTGTTGGTGCCATTGGGCCAATGTGTTTGAGGTCGAGAGAGTGGAACTGCCTCAGTGCGGCTTTTTCACTATGAAATTCGTCCCGACCTCACGAGGGACAACCAACACCAGCAAAGAATAATTTAAAATGAATTAGAAATAAAATAACAGATCAAACCCGTTTGTACACAAGGAAGTGCTAATATTCATAAACCCGGTATTTCAACTTGCACGATTTTCGGAATCATGCTGGTATCCATTTATTTTCTAGTTGTGATCCCATATATTCCGAATAAATTGTCACCTTTGCCTATTTCAGAGAAAGAGTTTTCAGTTTATCGCCAAGGCACGTGTATAAATAGATAGATATATAGGCCAATGGGGTATTCGCTCCTCACTAGCGTTCCATTACTGCAATTAACAAGACTATAACAGGTCTACCGACACATCACTGACCACACTGATGTTATCAGCGCTTACTCTGACATGCCACCGACAACAAAGATAATGGTACAGCTTCTCCAGTTCACTCAATATTGCAATGTTATTATCTCAGCTCATTCGGTCCCACGACACCTCACACAGAGAATATCACTTTATTCAGAGCCATCTACAAGTATGCTGAAAATTTCATTCCTTTTCCAGCCTTAACATGGAGACAACGAAAACAGGAAGTACGACCAAAAGATCATAAACCCTAACAATAACCCTCTTTAAAGAAATGTTCCTCAGCACAATAGCACTGCCAGTGATGATGCCCAGTCACCACCGACTATACTGTCACTGGATATCAGAACATATTACTCATGTCTTTATTTGCCAATGGCCGCTCCCTTGGAGCAAATGAAATGCAATTTACAAACTGCAGAATCAATAGCTCCAATGTGCAGTCAATAATGCCACTCACGGTGCACTGCACAACAGGGGACGGCTACCTGATGTGGACAGATTTTATGTGCATCGTATCGTTATGGACTTGATTTTAACTGTGATGCAGTTGAGACTAGAGAGATGCACGGTGAATGTACCAACGTGTCACCGAAACAGCAGTGGAACATTAAAAAAAAACACTGAACCTTGGCTTTTGTTGTTATTTTCATACTGATATCCAGAGTGACCCGGCGGTTAAGGAGAGATATTCACTCATTTTTGTTTTCAATAATCACATTGGGATGCGTTTATACTTCGAAGCACTTTTTTATTTTCATGTGCCAAATAAAATTCGGTGTTATTTATTGGCAAGTCTTAAGACACACTTTCATTTAGTCAGTCCGCACAAATCATGTTCAGTGGGTTCGCAGATAAAGAACCTCAATGACGAAAATAGGTACAACTTGTATTCAGTGGATTCAGATGAAGGAAACCACCGGGAAAAGTAAGAATACCGAGCCTTCATCACTTACACCTTTACACAACCGATATGTTATTATCTGATATCCCATACCATGAATAAAATAGTAAATATCATTATCAAAATAACCTGTATAGATGTGATCATACGTCAGGTATACTTAACCTTTGAGAAATTGTGCATTTTTTTATTGTTTCAAGCAGGCAGTCTAGAACAAAAGGAGAGAATTATTGCACATCACTAGTCAGATTAATTACAGTCAAGCTGTGATGTAGGTTGGTGCTTGCAGAACTACGGCGTGGCCTTGGTTATGTTCTGTGGCGATCCTGTGGACGCAGGGAAGTAACAGGGATGGTAGTCAGACTCCCAGGTGCCAGGGTCCAGGATGTTTCTGATCGCGTCCACGATATCCTGAAATGGGAGGGAGACAGCCAGAGGTTGTGGTACATATTGGTACCAACGACATAGGTAGGGAAAGGGAGGATGAACCTGAAAACAGATTACAGGGAGTTAGGAAGGAAGTTGAGAAGCAGGACCTCAAAGGTAGTAATCTCTGGATTACTGTCTGTGCCGCGTGGAGGTGAGTATAGGACAGAAAGTGGTGCAGGATCAATGCGTGAACGAGGGATTCGAGCAGGGGACAGCGATTCAGATTTCTGCATCACTGGGACCACTTTGGGGCAGATGAACCTTCACTGAGCTGGAATCCAAGGTTCTGGACAGTCTCTCGGTAAAACCACCGTTTCTCCAAAGACACCCTGTACCCAATTCTCGTCAAATTTTCAAGGAGTATTAAATAATCTGACAGACAATATGGCCCTGTAACAGAAGCTATCAGGATTTCGTCTGCATACAGAATGAGCGTTATATATTCGAACAGCTGGCATTCGTCCAAATCAGTTTTAACTTCTGCGGCGTAAACTAGGGCAGACGTGTCTACGTATGTTGCTGGTTCTTATCAGTAAAGGAAAATAAATACTGGCTCTCCTTGTGCAAAGGGCTGGAGAAAATGCTGAGCACAGATTGATTACTGTAAATGTATTAGTTTCTGCAGGTATGGAAGTTAGAATAATGTTGCTGTCCGTCACCAGCGGAGCGATAGGGATGACTATCTTATTAATGGTTCTTAGGTCCTGCAGAATAAGCCATTTATTTCTCCTACCGGCATTTGGGTTAGGGAATATAGGGGTGTTACACGGGCTTTGTGTATTCACTGGCAGCCCTTGTAATAATGAGTCAATTGTTGGAGCGATACCTTCTTAGGCTTCACTAGCTATATGGTACTGTTTAATGCAGGGCAGTGGAACATTCCGTTGTAGAGTAACTTTATGCTCCGGAACTGTTTGGAATTTTCCCACATGAATTTTATATTCGGCCCATTGGTCCACTGGTTCCCGCGCTAAGGCTGAAGGGAGCAGTAAGGGGACTCCATGCTGGTGGCTGCTGTGTTTCAAGAGTTGCTTTCCAGCTCTAGGACTTTAACATAATCTGTCTCTCCTTTTCGTTAAATCTATTCGCGCTTCTTGACCCAGTACGGGCAGAGTTATAGTAGAAACAGCATTAGTTTGTTTGACTAATTGTCTTATGATCGTCCCGATACCATTGGGTTTTGCTGGTGGTTTTATGGCCACTGTCAAATGAGGGTTTGAAGAGAACCCTAGTCGGAATCTGACATCCCGATCTTCCACTAAGTCTATCAGGACTCCTAATACCTCGGGACCAAAATACACATGAGCTGTTGCCTTAAGCTTTTCTTTACCGTTTAAATAATGGTGTACAGCACGATTGCAGTGCCTGTCAGTTTGCAAAGTGCAGTAGGTCGTTCAATGGAGCTGCTTCTTTTCTCGGCTGCAATTAATCAAGTATTGCAGATTCTGCTCGTCCTAAGATTGTGTCATACGGTCTCCGGACTTGCCTAGCATAGGGATTGCTATCCAGCTGCAACAGTATAACATGGGTGCTGTTCTTTCCTTTGCTAGCCCTTTCTTTAATTTTAGCGTCCCTAATTTGAGGAAAACTCCATATATGTACCTTTAGTCGTGCAGTGCACTTTTGCCCCTAATTCACAAAGGGTCTGTCGACCCAACAGGTGAAGCGGATCTGTTTTAGATATAATGAAGGTGTTTGATAAAAACTTACCCATCACCTGCAGTAAGGCTGTCGTGGAGATAGGCTCAGTCATGGAAATTCTGTGGTTTCAACAATTGTATCACTGAAGAGGATGTCCATGGGATGGTTTACAGAGGGCATCCTGGCACCCGTATCAATCCAACAATTCAAATAACTATTCCCTATTCTTTCAGAGGTCATGAGTTCTTCTATCATATTTTTGGACACTCTGATTACTACCGGCTGTACCACTTTTTCTCCGCGGCACCCCTAGGCTGACTGAAAGGAAAAGTTGCTGATCCGGCAGCAGGAGTTGGAAACTCCCTGGGCTTCGGGGCCGCTTTATCGTCTTCATCTTTTTGGCGGTCTTCTTTCCTGCCTGTAGTTGTGTTCAAAGTCTTCACCTTACTTCCGAACCTTTTTTGTTTATTGGCAGGATCAACGCTAGCCGGTCGACTCCTGGCGTTTCCCATTTTTCCTGTTTAAGATTTCAATTTCAGTTAAGACAGAACGTTTCTTTATACAGACTATGTTCACAATGAGCGCCCACTAAATCTCAATCTGCGTACACGAAAGCTCCTCCTACATTTTTCCTTTCGCTTTCTTTTCTTTTTGTAGTCCTTGCTTGTCTCAGGTCTTCCCCCAGCCTCAGCCGTGCAGGTGTCTTGGCTTATTCTGGGTCACCGGCCGGACGCCAGGCTATCGACTATCTTCCCTCCTCACAGGGAGGTCTCTGGCAACTACCCCGTTTCTGCTAGAACAGGACTGTAGTAATTCGGACGCTACCCCCTTTCAGCTAGAGCTGTCCCTATTTAACTCTGCTCTCTTAGCTAGCCTTTATTCTGATCTCGTTTAATGGAGATCACATCCTCGTCGTCAGAATCTGTGGTGGAAATTTTAGCTAAGGGCAGCAGAACGACTTCGAGTTTCGTTTTAAGAGTTTATTGATACGATGTCATGGAGCGTCTGTAGCGGTCTCCACCACCACCAGAGGTCTGGTATCTAGGTTATACATAGCCCGTATTTATACAACAAGACATACAACTTTGCATGACGTTGTTTTTGCATCTTACAGTCGGTGCATGATCAAACTTCTACAAGAGTGTCAATTATCTCTGAGCGAGAGTCTAAAAGTTCTCATTGTTCCCTGTTATCAGTGTTCTGTATTCACTCCAGATGCATCTTCCGCTTTGGTTCCTAGAGAATTAATGCCTTGTGTATTTGAAATCCTGGCACTTCGCTGACCATTCGAGTTTACTCACGACATGCATCAGTAGCCTTCAATCCAGTTGGCTCCTGGGTTGTCAAGTGTTCCATTATGCACTATGTTTAACCATTTTTATCATAAGGGCCTATAATGGTGCATGCTGATTTCTAGTTAAACACTCCTTGTCGATGGACTCATTGGCAGGGAGATCTGCACCTGTGATGGACTCACGGTATCAAAAGCTATTCCTTGGTTATTCCACTCACGACCATTGTTATTTCCAAACGGGACCATCAGGCGACCAGTCAGGACGACATGGATAATCTGCACAAAATGACATAAATAAGCTGTAATTGCTGGTAAACCTTTCTACGATACTGCAAACAGATTCTGATCTTTAAAGCCTCTACACTAAGAATCCCAGTCCACTTTGGGGAAATTATAGTCACACACCACTCTGGTGTTTTTACAACTTTCCATAACCTGCCTACATTTCTGTTCCTCTTTCTCCTGCTTGCACGTCAAAACGTTTGGAAATTGAGGCACACCGCATTTCAAGGCTCCCCTTTATCAACTCTACATTACATCTTGAAAGATGCCCAGTGGGAGGCAAGTTATTGACAGTGTCCATGAATTACACTTCAATGTCAGGGCTAAATAGGTCTCAGTCCTTGAAGGTTTGTGTTTTTACTAGTGTTTAGATTCTGCGCAGCGTGTTGGGCGTGCATAGATCTATGTGCTCACTGCACTATGTTAGGAGTTTTATAGGTCTGAGCCCTGGAAGTGAAAGTTATGTTATGATTGGAGACTCGATAGTCAGGGGAGCAGACAGGAAATGTTGTGGATGTGAGAGTGACACCCGCATGGGTGCCAGGGTCCGGGATGTCTCTGACCGGCTGCATGACATCCTGGTACGAGAGCGAAAGCAACCAGAAGTCGTGATACATGTTGGTGCCAACAACATACGCAAGAAGAGGGATCAGGTCCTGATGTATGAGGTTCGGGAACTAGGCAGAAGGCTGAAGAACAGGACCTCAAGGGTGGCGTACTCGGGATTGCTGCCAATGCTACGTGATAGTGATGGTAAGAATTGGAGGAGATGGCATTTGGATGCGTGGCTGAGGAGTTGGTGCAGGGGGCAGGATTTTCGATTTTTGGATCATTGGGATGTCTTCTGGGGAAGGTGGGACCTGTGCAGATTTGATGGGTTGCACCTGAACTCGAGACGGAGCAACATCTTTGCAGGTAGGTTTGCTAGCATGGTTCGGGAGGGTTTAAAATAATTTGCAAGGGGAGTGGGACATGGAGCGATAGAGTAGTGAAAGAAGTGCATGGAGTAAAGCTAGATCTAACATATGGAGAGGCTTTGAGGAAAGAGAAGCAGAATAAAGGTTGTAAAGGTAGTAAAGGGGAAGGGCTAAAGTGTGTTTTCTTCAATGCAAGAAGCATCAGGAACAAAAGTGATGAAATGAGAGCTTGGATACATACATGGAATTATGATGTAGTGGCCATTAAATAGACTTGGCTGGCACCAGGGCAGGAATGGATTCTCAATATTCCTGGATTTCAGTGCTTTTCAAGAGATGGGGGACGGGAAGGGGAGGAGATGTGGCATTACTGGTCAGGGATATTATTACAGCTACAGAAAGGGTGGGTAATGTAGCAGGATGCTCTTTTGAGTCGTATGGGTGGAAGACAGGAACAGGAAAGGAGCAGTTACTCTGCGGTGGGTATTCTATCGGCCCGCTGATAACAGCAGAGGTACCGTGGAGCAGATTGAGAGGCAGAGTTTGGAAAGCTGAAAAAATAACAGGGTTGTTATCATGGGTGACTTTAACTTCCCTAATATTCATTGGCACCTGATAAGTTCCAAGGGTTTAGATGGGAGAGAGTTTGTTAAGTGTGTCCAGGACAGATTCCTGTCACAATACGTTGACGGGCCGACTAGGGTGAATGCTATATTAGATCTAGTATTAGGTAACGAACCGGGTCTGATCACAGATCTCTCACTGGATGAGCATCGGGGGGACAGTTGTCACCGCTCCCTGGCCTTTAGCATTATCATGGAAAAGGATAGAATCAGAGAGGACAGGAAAAAAATTAATTGAGAAATGGCAAATTACGAGGCTATCAGGCTGGAACTTGCGGTTGTGAATTGGGATGATGTTTTTGCAGGGAAATGTACTATGGACATGTGGTCAATGCTTAAGGATCTCTTTCAGGATGTTAGGGATAAATTTGTTCCGGTGAGGAAGATAACGAATGCTAGGCTGAAGGAACCATTGGTGCAAGTGAGCTGGAAAATCCAGTCAGCTGGAAGAAGGCAGCATACATGAGGTTTAGGAAGCAAGGATCAGATGTGTCTATTGAGGAATATAGGGTAGCAAGAAAGAAGCTGAAGAGGGGGCTGAGAAGAGCAAGAAGGGCGCATCAGAAGGCCTTGGCGAGTAGGGTATAGGAAAACCCAAGGCATTCTCCAGTTATGTGAAGAACAAAAGGATGACAGGTGTTGAAGGTAGGACCGATTAGTGATAAAAGTGGGAAGATGTGCCTGGAGGGGGTGGAACTGAGCGAGGTCCTCAGTGAATACTTCTATTCGGTGTTCAAAAATTAGAGGGAAATTGATGACGGTGAGGACAATACGAGTGAGGTTGATGTTCTGGACCTTGTTGATATTAAAGGAGAGGAGGTGTTGGAGTTGTTAAAATACATTAGGACGGATAAGTCCCCAGGGCCTGACGGAATACTTGCCAGGCTGCTCCACGAGGCGAGGGAAGAGATTGCTGAACATCTGGCTAGGATCATTATGTCCTCGTTGTCCACGACAATGGTACCGGAGGACTGGAGGGAGGCAAATGTTGTCCCCTTGTTCAAAAACGTTAGTGACGATAGTCTGGTAATTAAATACCAATAAGCCTCACGTCTGTGGTGGAGAAGCTGTTGGAAAAGATTCTTGGAGATAGGATCGATGGGAATTCAGAGAATCATGGTCTAATCAGGGACAGTCAACATGGTTTTGTGAAGGGCAGATCGTGTCAAACAAGCCTGATAGAGTTCTTTGAGCAGGTGACCAGGGATATAGATTGGGGTAGTGCAGTGGATGTTATTAAGACATTTGAAAAAGTTCCACGCGGTAGGCATATTCAGTAAGTCAGAAGACATGCACTCCAGGGACGTTTGGCCAGGTGGATTCAGAATTGGCTTGCCTGAAGAAGGCAGAGGGTCGGGTGGAGGGAGTACATTCAGATTAGAGGATTGTGACCAGTGGTGTCCCACAAGGATCTGCTCTGGGACCTGTCCTTTTCGTGATTTTTATTAACAACCTGGACGTGAAGGTAGAAGGGTGGGTTGGCAAGTTTGCAGACAACACAAATGTTTGTGATAGGATGCAGAAGTGGGCTGAGAAGTGGCAGATGGGGAAGAGTGAGGTGGTCCACTTTAAAAGGACAAACGCCGTGGCAGAGTACACAGTACTTGGGAGTGCGGAACAGCAGAGGGATCTGGGTGGTACATGTCCACAGATCCCTGAATGTTGCCTCACAGGTATATAGGGTAGTTAAGAAAGCTTATGGGGTGTTAGCATTAATAAATCAAGGGATAGAGTTTAAGAGTCGCGATGTAATGATGCAGCTCTACAAAACTCTTTTTAGGCCATACTTGGAGCACTGTGTCCAGTTCTGGTCGCCTCACTATAGGAAGGATGTGGAAGCACTGGAAAGGGTACAGAGGAGATTTACCAGGATGCTGCCGTGTTTAGAGAGTATGGATTATGATCAGAGATTAAGGGAGCTAAGACTTTACTCTTTGGAGAGAAGGAGGATGAGAGGAGATTTGATAGAGTTATACAAGATATTAAGAGGAATAGATAGAATGGATAGCCAGCGCCTCTTCCCCAGGGCACCACTGCTCAGTATAAGAAGACATGACTTTGAGGCAAGGGGAGGGAAGTTCAGGGGGGATATGAGAGGAAGGGTTTTTTTTTTACTCAGAGAGTGGTTGGTGCGTGCAATGCACTGCCTGAGTCAGTGGTGGAGGCAGATAAACTAGTGAAGTTTAAGAGACTGTTAGACAGATATATGGAGGAATTTAAGGTGGGGGTTTATATGGGAGGCAGGGTTTGAGGGTCGGCACAACATTGTGGGCCGAAGTCCTGTAATGTGCTGTACTATTCTATGTTCTATGTTCCACGTTCCAAGCTCATGCAGCTCTGTTCCAGCACCACCGTTTTGAGTTTCTCATTTTACGCCCGCCAAAGCCGATTCATATCTGATTTTTAACTAATTTACTTCTTTCCATATACCGGATTTCTAAAGAAAATACATACTTATTTCTTATTTAAGGAACATGTTGTTCTGCTTTAAACAGTTAAAGCTACCGAAATACCGTGTGATTTGTTTTCTTTTGTAATTCCAATATATGTAATAACAGCAGAACTTATCTACACACATCTCCCTCAGCTGCTAGGTAAAACAAGGGTTAACTGTTACTGTCATTTCGTGGAAAATAAATTGCGTCAATTCAGTGTAGACTGCTGACGTCACAGGAGGGTTCTCTCTCTTATTAATGAGAGTTGCTTTCTCTCAGTTCCCCTGTTTCAGTGAGAGCCGCCTCTCCTGTCACGGACAGAGATCCGGAGCGGCACCGAGAGGAGAGTAAGGACGGACTGGCTGGTTCTGTCATGGATCAGAGTCCGGGAGGGACGGCTTGGAATATTACAAGAAATGAGAAAAATATCTTCTGGATGGTTCCATATATTTTGGCAGACGATGATTCGCTAACGGTAGATTTTCGAATGATGAATGTGTTTATCACCATTCAAGTGATTTTCTTCCCCGTCCTCGCTATCATTGCTCTTCCCGGTGAGTCTCTTTTCAATGATAACTCAGAAACAGCTTTGAACTTCACGTTTTCCTTGTCACGTTTTCCTTTCGTAATAATAATTAAGGCTGCACTCGCACATCCCAGCTGTTGATTAAGCAAATCTTTACCATATGGTCTTTGGTAATTTACTGTCCTGATGGTCCCTATCTAAGAAAATCTGTGCTGTCAGTTGTGCTGAGAATGTTTGCGAGAATGATTCAGGAAATAAAAGATTTAATGTTTGAAGCGTGTTTGATAGCCTATTGCCTGTATAAGCAGGAGTTTATGGGAATAGGGCAGAAAGGCGGGGGAAGCTTACCTGTAGCTGAAAGTCTCAGATGGAGCCGTTGTGCAGAGGATGCGTCCAACAGTGGGAGAGTCTAGGGTCAGACAACGCAAACTCAACATAGATGAATTCCCTTTGGAACAGAGCTGCGGAGGAATTTCTATCGGCAGAGGCAGTGTGTCTGTGGATATCATTGCCGTGGACGGTTGCTGAGTCCAAATGATTGGGTGTATTTTAAGCAGAGGTTAATAGATACGTAATTAACAGGGATATCAAAGTTTATGGAGAGGAGGCAAGAGAACAGTGTTGGGATGAAATATATCAGTTATGGTTGAACGGCTTATGATCGCATGCTTGGTCAGGCTGCCTTAGTAAATGCTGCGGATGCAATGGTCAAATTGCTGATGAGTACACTTACAGACAATCGTTGCACACAGCAGCCTGTCGGTGATCATGACGTGTTGTGTCGGTGACAAATCACCTTCATTGTTGCTGAATAAATAGAACATTATCGAGACTTCAATGAATGACATTCAATTGTAAAGGCGAAAGTACAAGAAGGAGAAGGTGAGACTAGTGGTGTGACTTGAAGGTGATGTCGCCAAACAAGATTAGAGGTGCAATAATAAGGTTTTGGTCTGCTACCCCATTTGCTAATCCAGCCGCCCCCGGGAAAGGATCAGGGGCGGGGATCTGCGCTTCAGCTAAATCTGGTAGGTGTCAAGGACACTTATTTCACGATCAGTGAGATTTCAGAGATTCCGCAGATGCATCATTCAGCTCCTTTCTCTCAACACGGACGGAATTTCCCAATCATCAGCCATCTTCATCTGCGTTTGTCGCTTTCTGTTTTGCTGCCGATTTCCGACCGATTAGATTGCAATCAGTTTCCACTACTTTGTAAAACCGTTTAGTTTTATCGATTGGTAATCTTTACAATTATGTTATTCTGTCAAGTAGACTCATTTTTATCATTGGTACACATTACATACTTGCTTTAAGAGAACTCTGTCTTCTGTGTTTACGGTGATTGTTTATTTTGCTTCGCAGTGAACACGGTGACCATATTTATTCTGTCTCGGGGAAAATGCGGCCTCTCCAGAGTTGTCACTTGCTACCTGGTTGCCATGGCAGTGGCGGATCTTCTGGTTCTTATCCTGGACCTGATACTCAGCAAGATTCCACTTATGTACACGCCATTCCTCGTTTTCATCCTCTCAATGCCCAAGGGGTGTAATATCCACGCGGCTCTGATTTACACCGTCACCGACTGTTCGGTCTGGTTCACCGTCACGTTCACCTTTGATCGGTTTATCGCCATTTGTTGCCAGAAGCTGAAAACAAAATATTGCACCGGGAAAACTGCGGCTGTCGTTTTGGGGACAGTTACTGCGATCAGCTGTTTGAAGAATATTTACTGGTATTTTCGGCTCTCAGAGATATACACATGGGCAATCAATCCATTCATTTGTAAAGAGAGAGATTATTATTTGAATTTCACTTATTTTATTACTTTCTCACCCCTGTATTCCCATTTCTGCTGGTTCTAGTAACGAATGCTTTCACAGTCAGGCACGTCTTGGTCACCAGCAGAACTCGCAGGAGACTCAGGGTTCCCGGAAACGGACAGAGAGCCAGAGACCCAGAGATGGAGAAACGCAGGAAATCCCTCGTTTTATTGCTGATCGTCTCCGGCAATTTCATCCTGCTGTGGGCACCTTTCACTGTGTTCTCTGCGTGGGATCGGCTATGCGATCTTACCAATTTTGTGCTTCCGCCCGAATCTCTGCGAGAACTTGGCATCATTCTGCAGCTTCTGAGCTGTTGTACAAACACGGCCCTTTACGCCTTTACACAGACCAAGTTCAGGGAGCAGCTAACTAATGTGGTAAAATCTCCGCTCGCTCTCTTTGTAGTGAGAAAGTCGTGACTTAGCGGTGTCTCCCGACACTCAACCCGCCCAATGTCTCCCTGCCCCGAACCCAACCAACGTTCCATACATTGTGGCGACTTCCTGTTCCTCTGGGACCGGCGCCGTCCTTCTTCCACTCACTCCTCTCCCCCATAACAGAGCAGGGTCACAATGCACTTCCCTCATTCGCCCGCCTATCCTCCCATTTCTGCCCAACAGATCTTAGAACATTTTTCCCCACAGTTCCACCGTGCAGTACATCTGACTGACCGGATACATTGGTCCATCTGCAAATGCTGTACTCTTGCGTGGCCGACTGTGTTCCCGAAACAACCCGTTCATTTTATACCATTGAAGACTCAATTAGTGCTGCTTCCTGCACCCACGCTGAGCTCGTCAATTTCCTCTACGTTGCCTACAACTTCCCAGAATGCCCTCAAATCAGGTCTGTCCCATTTTTTCTCCGCTCTTGTCTCTCAAACTCTCTGTCCCCAATTCCAGAGATAGACCATTCAAGACATCTTTAACAAAGCCTGGCTACTGACTCCCACAGTTATAGTGACGATACCACCTGCCACAAGGACAATCGCCTAAGTACTGTTCCATTCTATCATTTCCTTGGATGAGAATTTCCTCTCAAGATATTTTACAGTAAACGGAGGCTCCGTTCCAGCCCGATCGATGCTGCCATCAGCGACATCTGTTGCACTTCCTACCGGTAACATCACTCCATCCCACCCGGAATAATAGAAGGGATTGGATCTCCTTGCCTTCAGGCAACAAGCCACAAGTCTCTGCATGCAAAATATTGTCACGTAACTTCCACCACCTCCATAGCGACTCTACCACTAGGCACGACCTTCCCTACCCTGCATCCGTTTTCCGAAGATCGTTCTCCACACGACTCCATTGTTTACTCGTCGTTGCCCACAATTCTCCCCTATTCCTGTCTCCATTTTCCAGACATTATTTCCACACGGCCACTGGCTATTGAAGAACAACGGAGACCACATTGGTAACACACCTCATTTCCAGCGTTCGCTCCCTTGCGAAAAAATAAAATGTCGATTATCCATCCAGCTACAATCGACAAAACCCATTATCAGCAATTATGTCATTTATAATCCCTGTCAGACCAAGATATAACCGGTGCCGCGGACAAAGTTATTCTGAAAGTGGTCATGAGCTTGGAGGAGAGTTAATTAGGGACATGGGCCCCATCGAGTGACCACACTTACTGAGGAAGATCGAGGCAATTAACATTGACTTTTGTTATTGTATTCGTAATATTATCGGGAATGACCTTGACGGCTGACAGAAAAGCTCGCTGTAATATTTTTTTTTATCTTCGCAATAACGTTGCTCCTTATCCTGTCGCATCACCAACTTAACGACAATATTTGAATTTAAACACGTCCGGCAGCTGAACAATGCTACTAAAGATGTATCACAGATATCACCAGCAGTAATGACACTGGTTATCCAGTCTCAACTCAGATTATTTTCGATTAAATGTATTGAATTTGCAATTCTCGCTTATCCGGTAACAAGTACAGTGCCTAGAAAAGTATTCCCTCCCCCCACACTTGGAATACCATTGCAGCATGGACACTCGCATGGATCTCAGGTATGCCTTCCTCTTTGTCGGCTACGTGGAACAGTGTCTGTTCCGAGCTACACTGGTGTTACTCCCCAACACCAGAATATGATTTCTAGAGACATCATATCTACCGTTGTCTACTGTAAATCCATCGTCTCTCACAGCTACTTGGACTATACCTCTTCCCATTCTGTTACTTGTGAAAATGCCAGCCCCTTTCACTAAATTCCTCCCATCTCCTCCGCTTATGCTCTCAGGATCCTCCAGCATCAATGCTATCCTCAACTGCACGTCTTCCATTTTGTGTTGGTCTGCCCTCACACCACCCTGCCGCTGCCCCACCTAGGACAGGAATAATTTGTCTTCACCTGCCATCCCACCCGCCTCGGCGTCCAGCACATAATTCTCCGTAACTTCAGCCATCTCCAACGGAATCACACCACCATGCGCATCTTCCCTTCCCCCTCCACAATCTTCGATTTCCGCAGGGATGAGACTCCGTTGTCCATTCGCCCCTCGCCACTGATCTCCCTCTTGTCTCTTATACCGCTTCGTCCATCAGAAAAAGGGAGACCTCCCACTTAAATTTCACTTACCATTCCCATTCCGACATGTCTGTCCATGGACTTCTCTACTCTCGGGATGAGGCCACAGACATTTTGGTGGGCCATCACCTTATATTCTATATGGGGCGCATCCAACCTGATGGCAGGAACGTCAATTTCTCGAATTACCAGTAATGTTCTCCGTCTTCAGCAGTTCCTATTCCCATTTCCCTCTCTAACCTTATCTCCACACCTGCCCGTCTCCCCTCTCTGGTCCCCTCTCCCCCTTTTCTTTCTTAAATGGTCTTCTGTCCTCTCCTATAAGACTCCCCTTCTCCACCCTGCACTACTTTCAGCGATCAACTCCCAGATCTTTACCTCTCCAATGCCCCCATCCTGGTTTCATATATCCCGTGCAATTCTTCCTGTCTTTCCCCTAACTTCTAAATCTGTCACCTCATATTTTGTCTCCAGTCCTAATGAAAGGTCTCGGCCCAATACATTTTTCCATAGATGCTGAATTCATCCAGCATTCTGGGCGTGTTTCTCAATAAAGAGAACTCCGTGACTATTTGTGTTGAGTGGAGAATGTAATGCCCTGGTTCACATCTTTACTGTTATGATATATATATATATTTACTTTATTAGTTCTGTAAGAGCAGTCTCTTCTGCTTCAAACCTGTTTGGATTATTGTTGAAAGTAAGGGATGATGGGAATCTGGGCCATCCAAATACGATGCTAGAACTTGGGGGAGATTTTTGTTGAGGGCCACTAAGGTCGGTCTTGAGGCTTTTTTTCGGTGGGACATGAAGCGAAAAAACGTTGGGGAAAACCGATCGCAGGATACGACCCGGTTTGTTCGAGATGGATTGCGACCGACTTTGGGAAGGTGGTATGAGCTTTCACGCAACCGACGGACCAGTCCGTGAGTGCAGAGCTCCTACTTGTAAATTTTTGACTGTTTTTAATAGTTCCTTTTCTTTTTCGCTTTATTTACTGACCCTTAAGTTAAGATTCATAAATATAACTCCTTTAATCGTATGCAGTGTCCTGTCTGTTATTTTGTTCCACTAATTTGTAACAAGGTAGCAAATTACACAGCATCTACGCAGACCGAGGTTTAATGTGGGAGGACTGTCTCAATCACTCTAGTTGGTCCGGACCGGAGGACGGTATTTCCTTGACTTAGGAAGCCAAGGAAACCAGGGGGCTTGTCCGGGATCGATTTAGTTCGATAATTTGTGATCGCCCTGAGCATTGATCGAGTGTGTTGTGCGTTTAACCCTATGTTAAACTATCGTCTGTTAATTTCTCCGATACGTGGTTTTGGATGCTGCAGGGAGGGAAGGGTCGTCAGCTGACTATAATTCCCATGAAGAAGGGAGTGTGGGCGAGCGTGCGGAATCACAAGCCGAGTCTCCCATAGCTGGGGATGGGGATTTCAAAGGCTGGTTGCTCTCGTTTATTTGGCGGAGCGAGGGGAAGGAATGGTCTGATTTAGAATGTCGAATAAATCTCGAGCGAGGAATGAGGATTCTGAGTTGGTGTCAGCCCTTACCTCCCTGGCCGTTAAAAGGCGAATTGAACAGGCCTTGGGTCCTAGCTATAAAAGCTTGAATGTTCTCAAGAGAGAAGACAACCCCCGAGGGGTAAGAGGAGTCTGAGACTAGGGCGGAGCAGACCTATCAGAAGCGGGTTGAGTGGCAGTGCTCTAATGACATCAAACACAGCGATTGGTTGAAAGTTTGAAATGGGCCGGCTGCTGACGGAGGGAGAATCGTACAGACACAGAACCTCTTTGCTACCTCTGCAAGCTACATGGAAGCGATAGACAGTGTGTTTGGTGCGACAGGAAGCCCAGTGGGTTTCAGGACATGCTTCAGGATGAAGTTGGAGGGAGCTTTCTAAAAACATTCTCCATCACCCTGTGTTGCGAGCTGCTTTTGAGGAATTGCGTGGCCTTGCTGGGCAGGATGATGAGCATAAACGCGGGATTCTGTGAAACACTCAGTCCCAATCGGTCGTGTTACGGCCTGGGGAAGTACTGTAGCTACAGTGACCGGAAAACCTGAATTTCCCGGAATACCTGACGCCGAGTTCCTCTTCTTGGATGCTCCGGAAGACCACGGAGAGGAGTCATGCTTACCAGATGGGATACTGCAGAAGCCCTCGGTTAAACAGGTGAACGGGATGGCAGTGATTGTCAGGAAGACTTCTGAGAGGGACGTCAGCCTCAGGTGGGGGATGCCTTTGTCACCCCTGTTTCTGGTTACGGAAATGTCTAATGTCTCTGTGAGACAAGCCAGGGAAAAACGAAAAGTTGATTCCCCAGTCATTCAACTTCGGTGACTCTTCGCTACCAGGAATTTGAAAGAAGATTTTGAGTCTGGAGAGTGTATTTTCTTTGACTAGTCTGATGTGGGTTCTTCCAAGAGCACTCTCCACGCTCTCCGGATAACCGAGGACACGCCGTTCAGCGAAAGGTCGCGGCAACTGGCTCCTACAGAGCAGGAAGACGTTCGGTATCATTTGTGGAAGCTGAAGGAAGCTGGCATCATCAGTGAGTACAGAAGCGCCTCTGCGTACGCAATAACAGTGGCCAGGAAGAAGAATGGGAAGGTATGGAAATACAGGCAAACTTGCATCACAGCCTGTAAACTGATCAAGGTCGGTTTAGGTTAAAAGAGTTACAGCCTGGGATACAATTGTATGCGTTAGGTTCCTGAAAATAGATTCGCAAGCTTGTGATGTCTGATGGCAAACGATGAGGGGCTCAGGGTTCGCTACAGACGGTTGGGAATTTCCTGAAGGCTGGGATATAAACTTTTTTCGAGCAGTTGGGGCAGGGCGTAGGTCAGAGCTTTTTTTGTTTCTGGGTGATAGACAGAAATGACTGGGTTTTAAAGGCGAAATTGCATATTCTTGTAGACAACATTAGTCATAGAGAATGATATTTCTTTGTTTCCGTCTATCTCTCACTCTCTCTCCCTCCCTCCCTCCCCACTCTCTCCGCACTGCCATACACAGGCATAGATCAACGCAACACACACAGACTCTACAAATTCCACACCTCATGACAGCCACTCACCTGCACACAGGCATGCGCACGCACCAATCACGCCTCACAGAACACGCAACATTCATCATCGACTGAAATGTTTACCTTGAATACCAGAACACAGCAAAATTGTCCTTGTTCACGAGTCGGTGCTTTTATTTGAGAATGTATCCGTGTTTCCGCATTCGCTGTGTCACTGACCTGAAAGAAGGAGGAAGTTCAGTCCTTTCGGAATTATATTTCTTTCAGGTTCTTCCTCGTACTCCCCTTGGTCCTCGTTCATCAAGTTATCAAGTTGTGTTTTATCCTGTTTATCAGGACCATGAATTCCATGCTGGACTCCCTGTCGAACTGTGATCTATATCCTTGTTGAACTTTATCTCGATTCGCTTGCAGTGTGATGTCCCAATCTAGCGCTTTGCGTCCTATCCCGTCCTCATCCGGTACCTCAGCCTCCGCACATAAATATTGCTAGTCGTCTCCCAGCAAATAATCCCCCTGTGCTCTCCCACACTCATGCCACATCTTCGGGGATTTCAATTTCGCAAATATTTTGTCAGAATAAACAAAATAAAAGGCATTTTTCATGCATTATTTTGACGGAACGACTCTTTCTTTATTTTTCCCTCGTTTCTTTCGACTGGATCGGTCTTTATGCTTTTATGTATCGCCAGTCTCTGGTTCTCCGTATTGCTATCTCACGTGCCCCATGGTGGTCCGTCTCTTTTTGAACCCTTCCTCTCCCATTCTTCGGTTTTTCCAACCGCTGTCCATCTGTGCTTCTCACCTCTATTGCTTAGGCTCGGCTGCCCCGCACCCAGAGACTGGCTGACGTGCGGTGTACACTCTCTCGTCGTCACCTTCACGCTTCTCGCGCTCTTCTCCCTCTGTGTCGCGATTCCTGTGCAGTATGTACATAACCTGACCATCATCCTGCAGAGCATCAGCCTCACCTTCCTGCACAGCGACCTGTCAGCGTTCATCGCTATCAGGTTAGTCGACCTGTCACACCTGGAATCAGGTTAGTGTTTATTCGCCTAAGCCCGCATCATGAATCTGGGATTCCGACCACAAATGCCCAAATAGATTCAATAGTCTATGAGAAAACAAGAGGTGCGGGACGCTGAATGGCACCGCAGCCCGGGAAGTCATTGTCGCCAGGATATTGAGATCAGTTTGGAGCTGATGTCAAAGAGGGACTCGACACTTCTGGAGAGTGGACACCAGGTGGGAAAAATAAACTGTCGTGGGTGTGGATAAAATGCAATTGTCCAAACCTCTTCCTTCCCAGTCGTGACAGTTTCTCTCCCTGACAATTCGGCAAACTCTTCGGGACAGCGCGCGCTCTGGAGGCCGCGGTCTCTGCGTTCCAGTATCATCCTCGTCAATGGACCATTACGTAACAATCCGCTGAGTTTAAGCATCAAAGTTGAGACTTTCGTTAGAGACACGCCGCAAACAGGCTTCCAGAGAGAAGGATTGTACACAGAACTTCGTCTATCTCAAATAATTCCGCATCCACCAGACCCAGAAGGCAAAGAATTTTGATATGTTCGCAAGGAAAAAATGTAAGTCAATAGATGCAAACAACATAAATCGTGACGAATCCTCAGTCCTGAAACCGGGATGCAATCCAAAACGTCGACAATCTTTTTCCCTCTGCAGACGCTGCTCGATCCGAATTCTCGATGCGATTGTGTCCTGCGATGGAAAACTGACCTTCTCTCTTTGTCAACTTTATCCCAATTCCGAATTTGGTTAGTCTCTCTTTAATCGCTTTGCTAAAGGTGGTTTATACTCATCCAATCGGCGTTGGCTTCTACTGCCGATAGGAGATTCGCAGAATTCCGCGCAAAACAGCACCAAGTGCAGATAGCGAGAGGCATCCTCTCAATCATTGACATATATCAGATTCGAAGAGGGCAGTGCAGGTAAGTTAGGTAAGTGTTGTGTGTGTGTTGTACTGGGCCGGGGAGGGGATGGGTTAGTGTTCTGAATTGCTACTGATGTGGAAGATCCTTGTGGGAGTTTGTGGTTACTGAGTACTAGGCGTTTACCTAGTGTCAGGGAACGGCTTATGTTGACGTATGGGGCCATGGGATCGTTAGGAACAGTAGTCTTGTTTCGCTGGTACTCTGCGGGAGCAGATGTACAGCTGTAATATTGCTGTGGATCAATTGAAACCATTTCAAATCTGTTGGGCGAGGATGGATGTGTGGTCAATGTCAGACACCAGAGAGCGACTGGGTCTGCTCGGGAGATATGGTCGCAGTGTGAGTTGATGTGGAGGAGTGTACTCAGAGAGAGCATTGGAGACGAGTAGACGCTGGAAACGTGGAGAGGTGGGGTCTGTGGAAATAATGTGGAGGTTATGTGTCCTCTGGGACCGTGAGGGAGGTTTAGGAACAATGGAAACTGCTAGGATATAGTGCGATCACTGGGGACGTGGAAATCTGAGAGGTCACTGGGGGCCCGTGGAAGTGGTGTGGTGCCGGTTGTAATGCGAGGAAAGTGTCACGTCAATAGGAGCTAGTGGAAGATTACACGTCACTCTGGGCCTTGGTCAGCGGGAACTACGGGCAATGTGTGACGTTATTGGAAACGTAGAAATATGTGGTATCATTGGGGACTGCTGGTGGAGATATGGTTTTAATTGAAGCATTCAGGAAATATGTGCTCAGTGGGAAATCCAGTAGGTTTGTGTTATTGGGGAAAGGAGCAATGTTGGGTCAATGGGAACCGCTGGACACGTGTGGGGTCATTGAGACTTGGAAATATGTGGGGCCACTGGGGACTGGTGGAAGACCTGTGATGTTCGTTTGAACGCGCAGACATTATGGTATCAGAGAAAACGTATGGGGAGTTGGGTGCAGAGTTTGGTGCAGAGTTTTACGGTCAGTGGGAATTGTAGGGATGAGTGTGTCACATGGAGACATGGACCGGACCCAAGTGCAGGGCGCAGGCACTGAAGTACTAGGGGCAGGACAGGAATAACTAAAGGATCGAATAAGATGAGGAGACCATAGCGTGCAAGGGGGACAAGGCGTGCAGGGGTAATGCTGGGATTTAGGCAAACGAGGCGGGACCCCAGAGTTCATGGAGAGGCCGGGTCTTGACTCGGCTAGCGGATGGGTCTGAGGGACAAGGGGTGCTAGGAGGAGAGCCCCTTGGGCGGCCCGCATATTCCTTGGCAGGGCCGCCTCCCAGGCAGGACCACGGAGGGCTGGGCAAGGCGCAGAACCCTGGGCAGGTGCGCGGCGTATCCCTTCAGAGGAGAGGGGTAGGAAAGGGACAGAATACCCCCCGCCGGTCAACGGCAGTCCGGCCTGCTTATCGGATGAGGCAAGGGAACAAATGGGAACTAGTTCCAGGGTGACGATGGGAAGGAACTGACAGAACTATTAAGTGAGCGGTGGGGACTCCAAGACGGGAGGAACAGAACGAGACCGGGCGGATAGCGCAGGCTGGACAAACATGACGCACGGGTCGGAGCGCAGAAACTGGGCGACCAGGGCGAACAGGACGACCAGGATCAGAACTGGGCAGACTAGCGAGCGGCGCACATTAGGCGAACCGGACGGAGCAGCGGGATCAGTGCATACGGGACAAACCTGCAACCAGGTTCCGAGCAGGATAGCAGGTCCACAGCAGGAGGAAACACCCCCCTCCCTCACCCCCGCCTGGGCTCAAGTCCCAGGACACTTATAAACACCAGCCAGCTGAATAGGCA